>NW_027361898.1:0-152500 GCF_039654945.1 Dendrobates tinctorius | reverse complement strand
GGCACCTGGATTTAACCCCTGTAGGTGTGGCCGTAGATACCTTCCCCTATAAGGACCATTGGACAGCAGGGCATCCGAATTAGTACATCACTGTCCGTATTTTATTAGCTTTTGTCTATGGTGCTCCACAGTCAGAGGCACACTCATTAAGCAGTACTGTGCTGCCACTCCTACATTAGCACGCTATAGCAAAGAGCTTGTAAGCCCTGCATTCCAAGCCTAAGATACTAGCCACCGATTGCTATGGAGGTCTGTTCTTGAGAATGGAGAAGATTTTTATTCAAAAATAAAATTGAGACATATGATGCTGCATACTGTATAATGGCCCCACATAATGCTCCATACTGTATAATGGCCCCACATGATGTTGCTTTCAGTATAATGGCCCCATATGATGCTCCATATTGTATGATCACCCCACATGATGCTGCATACTGTATAATGGCCCCATATGATGCTGCATACTGTATAATGGCCACACAATGCTCCATACTGTATAATGGGCACTTATGCTCCATACTGTATAATGGCCCCACATGATGCTGCATGCAGTATAATGGCCCCATATGATGATGATCCATACTGTATAATGGCCACACGTGATGATGCATACAATATAATGGCCCCACGTGATGCTGCATACAGTATAATGGCCCCACATAATGCTGCATACAGTGTAATGTAATGGCCCCACATGATGCTGCATACAGTATAATGGCCCCACATGATGATGTATACTGTATAATGGCCCCATATGATGCTCCATACTGTATAATGCCCACATATACTTCATACTGTATAACGGCCACACAGTGCTCCATACTGTATAATGGCCACACGTGATGATGCATACAGTATAATGGCCCCACGTGATGCTGCATACAGTGTAATGGCCCCACATGATGCTGCACACAGTATAATGGCCCCACATGATGATGCATACAGTATAATGGCCCCATATACTGCTCCATACTGTATAATGGCCTTGCATTAGAAAAAAAACTACTTGCCTCTGCCCATTCCAACACTGATCTGGTCTCTTCATCTATCAGTCCTACCTGTGGGCACGCGCGCCATCTCAGCAATAGCGCCGCTGCCACTCTTCTCACCCCACGCGAGATTCATGTCCTCAGCACGTGCGCAGACTGATGGGAAAGTTAGGAGCAGAGGAGAGTGGCTGCGGTGTCGGCACTAGTGATGAGGATCCGGGAGATTACGAGCGGGCTGAGGGGAGTGGTGGTGGCACTAGTTTTGAGGAGATGACGCGTGCCATAGATTTGCCACCACTGTCCTATATACACTATGAGCAAGTAGATAGACCTCTATATAATGTATGAGACCTCACACTGCCCTCATACATAATGTATGAACCTGCACACAGCCCCCTTAAGTACCGTATGAGCCCACACACAGCCCTCGCGTATACAGTCCTGCTCATCGTTATTGGCACCTTCATGTTTTTCATAGACTGTACAATATTTTCAGAAATAAATGGAAATGTACCAAAGTTATATCCTCAGGATTTCTTAATTAGTGGTCCAAAGTAATACAACAATAAAACATTGTTTTTTAAATTACATGTTGCAATTTCAAAGAAGAAACAGAATAAACAGCATGTGCAGACATAAAGGCACCCCTAATTAATACTTGGTTGCACACCCTTTGGCATTGCTGACAGATTCCAAATGTTTCTTGCAGCCATCTTTAATTTTCTTGCACTTCTCAGCTGGTATTTTCTCCCACTCTTCCTTTGCAGTTTGTTCAAGCGTTTGAATGTTTTCAGGGTTCTTTTTACCAATGACAGATTTCAGCTCACCCCAAAGATTTTCAATGGTATTAAGGCCAGGACTCATTGCTGGCAATTTTAAAACTGTCCATTTTTTCTTTTTCAACCATTCCTGTGTACTTTTGGATGTGTGCTTTGAGTCATTGACTTGCTGGAGGATGATCTTCGACTCAAAGTTTTCTTACACTGGGAAGGCCATTTTGCTCTAAAATCTCTTGATAATTCTCTGATTTAATGATTCCTGTGATATGGTCAAAGCCTCCAGTACCAGATGCATAAAGCAACCCCACAGCATTATGGATCCTCCACCATGTTTAACTGTTGGTAGGGTGTTCTTTTTCTTATTAGCTTCATTGCGCCATCTGTAAACAAACTGTTGCTTTGCATTGGCAAAAAGCTCTATTTTTGTTTCCTCTGTCCACCGAACATTTTCGCAGAAACACTGTAGTTTGTCAAGGCACACTTTGGCAAAGATCAGTTGTTCATTTTTAGGTCTTTTCTTCAGCAACGGTTTCTTCCTTGGCCTTCACCCATAAGGCTCTGCTTGGTTTGGTGTGCAGCGTATGGTACTTGTTGAAACCATGACCCCAGACTGTTCCAGGTGGGCTTTCAGCTCTTTGGATGTTTGAGGTGATCTTTTCCCCATGTCCAGGAAGGTTCTTGTCAGTACCATGCTTGGCAAACTTCTTAATAACATTGTGCTCTGTTGATACTGATATGCCAAGGTTTCTGCAGATGGCCTTATGCCCTTTGGAAGTTTGTGTTTGCTAATAATAGCAGTTCTTATGTCCTCAGATAACGCCTTTTTCTTCACAATTGTGACAAAGAAACAAGGCCTACCATGTGGATTTTTAAAACATTGAAGTAATAATTCGTAGGCTAATTCGTGTCACATGAGCACCGAAAATTAATCTCAGGTGATTCTCATTTGTGATTTACCACAGGTGAATCAAAATATTTTTCCATACTAATTTAATGTAAAGGGTGCCAATACCAGTGTCACAGCAAGCTTTAGGTTTTTCTATTTTTCACTCCCATTGTTTTTTGTTTTAAATTATTGTTTATCATCTGCTCTTTTGTATTTACCACAAGTGCTTTAAACAAAAAAAACTGTTTCACTTGATTCATTTTTTTTTCAGATTTTCCACATTATGTACTTAAACTTCATGAGTGCCAATAACGATGAGCAGGACTGCACCATATTATCCCACACACAGCCCTCTATATACAGTATGAGCCCACACACAGCACTCCTATATACAGTATAAGTCCACACAGCCACTTATATACAGTAGGAGCCCCCATATAGCCCCCTATAGTGTGAGACCCCACATAACCTCTCAATGTACAGTATGTGCCCTCATATAACCCTCTATATATAGTATGAGTCCCACGTAGCCCCCTATATACAGTACGAATCCTCATATAGCCACCTTAATACATTGTGAGACCTCACATAGCCTCTCTACTTACAGTATGTGACCTGACATAGCCCCCTATATACAGTATGAGCTCCCACATAGCCCATTATATACAGTATGAACCCTACATAACCCCCTATATACAGTATGAGCCCACACCCAGCCCTCCTATATACCATATGACGTGGCTTCATTCCGGCACATGGGCCGCATTTTGTCTAGATCTGGTCAATGGGATGGTGATGGCCATGACAGCCCAAAAATAGAATGATATGCAAGTAAGATTGTCAGCTCCAGTGATGCAGGGGCTGAGGAGGGGACACTTTAGGTAATGGTAGGTGTGTTGGTCAGGGTCAAGCTCTGAGGTGCAGGGGTTGAGAAGGGGACACTCAGGGTGGTGGTGGGTGAGGTGGTCTTTGTTCAGGGCCAGGCTCTGGGGTGCAGAGGTTGATGAGGGGACACTCAGGGTGGTGGTGCGTGAGGTTATATGAGTTCAGGGTCAGGCTCTGGGGTGCAGGGGCTGAGGCGATGTCACTCAGGGTGATGGCAGGTGAGTTGGCCTGGGTTTGTAGTTAGCGTTTGAGATGCAGGGGCTGAGGTGAGGACTCTCAGGGTCATGGCGGGTGAGTTGGTTTGGGTTAGGCTCTGGGGTGCAGGGACTGAGCTGAAGACACTGAGTAATGGTGGGTGAGTTAATCTGGGTTCGGGGTTATGCCCTGGGATGCAGGGGCTGAAGTGACACTCGGTGGTGGCGGGTGAGTTGGTCTGGGTTCGGGGTTAGGCTCTGGGGTGCAGGGGCTGAGGTGAGGACACTCAGATGTGGCGGGTGAGTTGGTTTGGGTTTGGGGTTAGGCTCTAAAGTGCAGGGGCTGAGCCGAGGACACTCAGGGTGGTGGTGGATGATTAGGTCGGGGTTGAGGGTTAGGCTTTGGGGTGCACGGACTGATGTGAGGACACTCATGGTGGTGGCGAGTGAATTGGTTTAGGTTCGGGGTTAGGCTCTAGGGTGCAGGGACTGAGGTGAGGACACTCAGGGTGATGGCAGGTGAGTTGGTTTGGATTTGGGGTTAGGCTCCGGGGTGCAGGAGTTTGAGGTGAGGACTCTCAGGATGGTGGTGGGTGAGTTGATTTGGGCTCGAGGTTAGGCTCTGGGGTGCAGGGACTAAGGCGAGTACACTCGGTGATGGCAGATGAGTAGGTCTGGATTCAGGGTTAGCATTGGGGTGTAGGAAATTATGTGAGGCCACGTACCGTGGTGGCAGGTGAGTTGGTTTGGGTTCGAGGTTAGGTTCTGGGGTACAAGGACTGAGGTGACGACACTCAGGGTGATGGAAGGTGAGTTGGTTTGGGGTTAGGCTCTGGGGTGCAGGGGCTGAGGTGAGGACACTCAAGGTGGAGGTGGATGAGTTGGTTTGGAGTTAGGCTCTAGGGTGCAGGGGCTGAGGTGAGGACACTCGATGATGGCAGGTGAGTAGGTCTGGGTTCAGGGTCTGAGGTGAGGGCACTTATGGTGGTGGGTTCAGGGTTAGGCTCTGGGGTGCAGGGACTGAGGTGACACTCAGAGTGATGGCAGGTGAGTTGGTTTGGGATTAGGCTCCAGGGTGCAGGTGTTGAGGTGAGGACTTTCAGGATGGTGGTGGGTCAGTTGGTTTGGGCTTAAGGATAGCTTTGTGGTGCAGGGGCTGAAGTGAGGACACTCAGGGTGATGGCAGGTGAATAGGTCTAGGTTAAAGGTTAGGCTTTGGGGTTCAGGTACTGATGTGAGGACACTCAGTGTCAGACAATGACAGACTGATACAGAGGGGAGAGGACCCTGCCCTTTCGGGCTTACATGCTACAGGGTGGTGGGGAAGGAGACAGTAGGTTGGTGGGTTGCAGCAGTTCCGGTGTTGGTTGAGGTGATATCTCCGGTAGTGGTGAGAGAGAAGGAGGTAGCGGGGTCATTGCAGGCTGTAGGCTTTCTTGAAGAGGTGGGTTTTTAGGTTCCGTCTGAAGGATCCAAATGTGGTTGATAGTCGGACTTTTTGGGGCAAAGAATTCCAGAGGACAGGGGCAATTCAGGAGAAGTCTTGGAGGCGGTTGGATGAGGAGCGAATAAGTGTGGAGGAGAGAAGGAGGTCTTTGGAGGACCAGAGATTACGCGAGGGAAGGTATCGGGAGATAAGTTCAGAGACATAGAGACATATGGGGGAGACAGGTTATAGATGGCCTTGTAGGTCAGTATTAGTAATTTGAACTGGATACGCTGAGGGAATGGGAGCCACTGAAGAGATTTTCAGAGGGGAGAAGCGGAGGAGTAGCGATGAGAGAGATGAATTAATCGGGCAGCAGAGTTAAGGATGGACTGGAGAGGTGCGAGGGTGTTAGCAGGGAGACCACAGAAAAGGATGTTGCAGTAGTCGAGGCGGGAGATGATGAGGGCATGCACAAGCATTTTAGTAGATTGTGGGTTGAGGAAAGGACGGATTCTGGAAATATTTTTGAGCTGGAGGGGACAGGAGGTAGAAAGAGCTTGGATGTGCGGTTTGTAGGACAGGGCAGAGTCAAAGGTTACTCCGAGGCAGCGGACTTCCGGTACTGGGGAAAGCGTGATGTCATTAATTGTTATAGCTAGGTCGGGTAAGGAAGATCTGTGAGATGGAGGAAAGATGATGAGTTCAGATTTGTCCATATTGAGCTTGAGGAGGCGAGAGGAGAAGGAGGAGGATATGGCTGATAGACACTCTGGGATTCTGGACAGCAGAGAGGTGACGTCTGGGCCAGAGAGGTAGATCTGAGGGTCATCAGCATAAAGGTGGTACTGGAATCTGTGGGACTTTATGAGTTGCCCCAGACCAAGTGTATAGATTGTGAAGAGTAGGGGTCCTAAAACAGAGCCTTGGGGGACTCCAACAGAGGGTGGGATGAGGAGGGGGTGTGGGAGTGGGAGACGCTGAATGTGCGGTTGGAAAGGTACGAGGATATCCAGGATAGGGCGAGGTCTTTGATGCCGAAGGAGGAGAGGATCTGTAGTAGGAGGCAGTGGTCAACTGTGTTGAATGGAGAGGACAGATCTAGAAGCAGGAGTATAGCGTATTGTCCATTTGATTTGGCTGTAGGTTGTTAGTAATTTTGGTCAGGGCTTTCTCAGTGGAGTGATGGGGGCGGAAACCAGATTGTAGATTGTCAAAGAGCAAGTTAGATGATAGGTGGGAGGAAAGTTCAGCATGGACGTGCTACTCCTGGAGTTTGGAAGCGAATGGCAGCAACGATATTGGGCGATAGCTGGACATAGCGGTTGGGTCGAGGGTTGGCTTTTTAAGGATAGGCGTGATTGTGGCATGTTTGAAAGCAGAAGGGAAGGTACCAGACGTTAGTGATAGGTTGAAGAGGTGGGTTAGGGATGGGATAAGTGTGGTGGTGAGATTGGTGAGGAGGTGGGATGGAATGGGGTCAAGTGCACAGGTTGTGAGGTGCGATTTGGAGAAGAGACAATTAAGCTCCCCTTCAGTGATGTTGGAGAGTGAGGTTATGGGGTTTGGGCATTGGTCTGGTATACAAAGTGGTTGTGGTGGTTGAACAATGAAGACTTGCCTTGTTTGGCCAATCTTATTTTTGAAGTGTGTGGCAAAGTCCTCGGCAGAGATGAGGGAGGATGGAGGGGACAGTGGTGGGCGGAGGAGGGAGTTAAAAGTTTTGAATAACTGTTTGGGGTTGTAAGATAGGGAAGATACGAGGGTTGTGAAGTAGGCCTGTTTAGCAGAGGTGAGGGCAGATTTGAAAGCGAGTGTTGCCTGTTTGAATGCGGTGAAGTCGTCTTGCGAATTTGTTTTCTTCCAGTGCCGCTCTGCAATCCTAGACACTTGCCGGAGCTTTTTAGTGGTGTTATTGTGCCATGGTTGTCTGTTGATACGTCGCATTCTGCCATGAACGAGAGGGGCAACCGCGTCAATAGCTGATGCGAGAGCGGCATTGTAGAAAGAAGTGGCAGTGTCTGTGTCGTGGAGTGAGGATATGGATGCCAGTGGTAGACTAGTCAGAGAGCGTGTGGGTGTTTAGGTGTGCAAGGTTTCTTCGGGGTTGCACGTGTCGCCTGACATGGGTGACAGGTGAGGAGGACAGGGATGAGAAAGTGAGTAGATGGTGGTCAGATAAAGGGGAGGTGGTGAAGTTAGAAAGAGAGCAGAGGCGGGTGAAGACCAGGTCTAATGTGTGCCCGTCTGTGTGGGTGGCTGAGGAGGACCACTGAGTAAGTCCAAAGGATGAAGTAAGGGACAGGAGTTTGGAGGCTGCTGACTGAAGGGTATCAGTGGGGATGTTGAAGTTACCCATGATGACAGTGGGGATGTCAGCTGAAAGAAAATGAAGAAGCCAGGTAGAGAATTGGTCAATGAAGGCAGTGGTCGGGCCTGGAGGTAGGTATATGACGGCCACTTGGAGGTTGGAGGGAGAGTAGATGCGGACAGAGTGGACTTCAAAAGAGGGGAGGATAAGGGAGGGAAGAGGTGGGATTGGATTAAAGGTGCAGTTGGGAGAAAGGAGAAGACCCACTCCTCCACAATGTCTATTGCCAGGGCGTGGAGTGTGGGTGAAGTGGAGGCCACCGTAACACAGCGCAGCAGGGGAGGCGGTGTCAGAGGGTGTCAGCCAGGTTTCTGTGAGGCCGAGGAAGGCAAGATTGCCTTCTTATTAGGGCTCATACTCACTTGCGAGAGACTCGCACGATTCTCGTATGAGTCTCTCGCATGATAAACCTGCCACTGCTGCCGGCACTCGGGCCGGAGCATGCGGCTTACATGTATTTCTATGCAGGCGCACGCTCCGGTCCGAGTGCCGGCGGTAGTGCCAGGTTTTCATGTGAGAGACTCGCATGATTCTCGTGCGAGTCTCTCGCAAGTGAGTATGAGCCCCAAGACATATTCCGGCTCTCCGTTCTTCAGCATAAGGCCATGTGCACACATTGAGTATTTGGTGAGATTTTTACCCCAGCATTTGTAAGCCAAAACCAGGAGTGGAACTGTCAGAGGGAAAGCATAATAGAAACATTTGCACCACTTCTGCATTTTTCATCCACTCCTGGTTTTGGCTTACAAATTCTGGGGTATAAAACTCACCAAATACTGGATGTGTGCATGTGGCCTTAGCCCTGGAGGCTGCAGAGCTGTGTGCATCGGGTGTGGCTTTTCTGAACAGGAGAGGACATACTTTTTGGCCTGGCGCTGTATATGCTGTATTGGCAGGCCAGCATTTGAGTGCACTTTGCCACAGGTTATGAACGCCTCTTGTGCATTGATCCCCTGGTGATTTAGATAAATTCCCCCTCTTAATGACAAAATACAACAATCCAAACATAAATCTCCTGCTGGACGGGAGCCATGTGCTCACTTACGGTACTTGCCCGATATCAGAAGATGCAAAGCTGGTCTCTGCACTGTGTGAACAAAGCAGCAGGTGAAGCTTAAAGGGAAGGTGCCATCCAAAAAAATTTTTTCAGCAATTGAAAAAATGTAAATCATTAATGTCTACATTTTCTTAAAAAATATTATCATTTGTTTTTAATTTTGTAAAATATGAAAAATATTTTTTTACAAATGTTACATTTCCACTTGTTAACACTAGGGGAGCAGCTACTGAAATTTGGCACAAAAACCTAGTGTACAACTAGGGTGACCAGAAAATGGCCCACACGGAAAATTGCCATTTGCATCATCACAAAGTTTCAGATCTATGATATTTGAGGTGCAAGGTGAGGATGATCACATGATATGTGAAAAATGCCCACAGAAAATTGCCCACAGACATGAATGCCCACAGGAAAACAGTAGCAAGTTATAGGTAAGATGCTCTACAAGACAGAGAGTAGCATAGATCTATAGATTAAATGCTCTAAATTAACTGGGAGAGCTCACTTTAAATAAAACAATTAGACTCAATGAGTCAATATAATATTCATCTATGTGAAAAATTGTGCCCTTTCCCAGATAGTTAGATGGCAGACCATCCGGTACACAATGAAAAACCAACTGAGAATGGTGAAAGAAACACCTGGCAGGAGCCGTGAATATGAAATAAATCTGAAAAGGATAAAATTGCTAGATAAAATAGCCTTTATTATTAGAATGGCACAACAACAAGAATAAAGATAGTGCATAAAAAGGCAATTTAATACCGCTATAATAAATTGAGCATATGTTTATAATTTTATATATAACCATAAATAAAATAAAACAAAATTAATATAATGAACCAAATAACAATATGCTCTTATATCATATATGCCCAAGCACCTCAGGCCCAATTCAAAAGTCCCTATGTAATTTACCCAAAAATTTGGCTTAAAAAGATAAAAAAATAAAAAAAGTGTAAAAAAAAAAATGTGCAAAGTAATGCAAAAAGTAATTGCTCCGAAGATGTGCAAAATTGCAAATTGTGCAAAAGTGCAAAAGTAGTGCTGCAAATATACAAACTGCGGCAGTGTAAAAAGATCCAAGAAATAAATGTGCAATATATAATTCAGTGCACTTAAGATGTGCTAAACAACCGCTGAACATGTGGACTAAAAGGTTTAAACCATAGGGTTAATAATAGGCCCGTAATACCTGTGAGGGTGGGTAACGCGGTGTGCCTCTGGAACGCGCCCCGACGCGCGTTTCGGAAGATTACCTTGGTCAGGGCACTATTTTGCACATTTTTTTTTTTTTATCTTTTAAGCCATATTTTGGGGTAAATTACATAAGGACTTTTGAATTGGGCCCGAGGTGCTTGGGCATATATGATATGAGCATATTGTTATTTGGTTCATTATATTAATTTTGTTTTTATTTATGGTTATATATATATATGCTCAATTTATTATAGCGGTATTAAATTGCCTTTTTATGCACTATCTTTATTCTTGTTGTGCCATTCTAATAATAAAGGCTATTTTATCTAGCAATTTTATCCTTTTCACATTTATTTCATATTCACGGCTCCTGCCAGGTGTTTCACCATTCTCAGTTGGTTTTTCATTCAGGTTAAATGCTCTGCAGGACAGAGGGATAGTATGCAAGTATACGTGAGATGCTCTGCTGGCCAGAAGAATAATCTAGAATTATAAGTGAGATGCTCTGCATGACAGAGAATAGTATAGAATTCTAGGTGAGATGCTCTGCAGGACATAGAATAGTATAGAATTATAGGTTAAATGCACTGCAGGATAGGGGGATAGTATACAGGTATAGGTGAGATGCTCAGCAGGGCAGGAGAATAATATACAATTATAGGTGAGATGCTCTGCAGTACATAGAATAGTATAGAATTATAGGTTAAATGCTCTGCAGGACAGGGGGATAGTATACAGGTATAGATGAGATGCTCTACAGGGCAGGAGAATAATATAGAATTATAAGTGAGATGCTCTGCAGGACATAGAATAGTGTAGAATTATAGGTTAAATGCTCTGCAGGACAGGGGGATAGTATACAAGTATAGGTGAGATGCTCTGCAGGTCAGGAGAATAATATACAATTATAGGTGAGATGCTCTGCAGGACATAGAATAGTGTAGAATTATAGGTTAAATGCTCTGCAGGACGGGGGATAGTATACAGGTATAGGTGAGATGCTCTGCAGGGCAGGAGAATAATATACAATTATAGGTGAGATGCTCTGCAGGACATAGAATAGTATAGAATTATAGGTTAAATGCTCTGCAGGACAGGGGGATAGTATACAGGTATAGGTGAGATACTCTGCAGGGCAGGAGAATAATATAGAATTCTAGGTGAGATGCTCTGCAGGCAGGAGAATAGTGTAGAATTATAGGTTAATTGCTCTGCAGGACAGGGGGATAGTATACAGGTATAGGTGAGATGCTCTGCAGGGAAGGAGAATAATATACAATTATAGGTGAGATGCTCTGCAGTACATAGAATAGTATAGAATTATAGGTTAAATTCTCCGCAGGACAGGGGGATAGTATACAGGTATAGGTAAGATGCTCTGCAGGCAGGAGAATAATATAGAATTCTAGGTGAGATGCTCTGCAGGCAGGAGAATAGTATAGAATTATAGGTTAATTTCTCTGCAGGACAGGGGGATAGTATACAGGTATAGGAGAGATGCTCTGCAGGGCAGGAGAATAATATAGAAATCTAGGTGAGATGCTCTGCAGGCAGGAGAATAATATAGAAATCTAGGTGAGATGCTCTGCAGGCAGGAGAATAATATAGAAATCTAGGTGAGATGCTCTGCAGGCAGGAGAATAGTATAGAATTATAGGTTAAATGCTCTGCAGGACATGGGGATAGTATACAGGTATAGGTGAGATGCTCTTCAGGACACAGTATAGAATTATAGGTGAGATGCTCTGCAGGACATAGAATAGTATAGAATTATAGGTTAAATGCTCTGCAGGACAGGGGGATAGTATACAGGTATAGGTGAGATGCTCTGCAGGCAGGAGAATAATATACAATTCTAGGTGAGATGCTCTGCAGCACATTTGCTTCTGCTTTTTGAGGGCAGGAGTCATGATAATGTTCTGTTGGTTCTTGAACTACGTTGTCATCTTTTGTTTTGAGAATTGAATGGCACTTTGAAGAGCGATATAGTCGGCATTTCCAAGTCACCACTGCGTTGATAGTATGAAATGCAAGATATTCAAACCCCAAGTAAATCATAACTTTGTTGTTCCTCTGGCTGGAATACTTTAGATGAACTCAAAATACACTTTTATTGAAAAGAAATTAAAAAATATGGGGATAGATCTATTAAACTACATGCTTTAACTAACCAAAACACAATTGGCTGGCACAGCAGGAAAGCCATTGTTCACTGGGGTTGTACCAAAAGGAATGACAGGATTGCCGATTGGAAACAATGGGGGTGGGGAAGCATTGGAAGGAACATGTGAAATGTCAACAAGGAAAGCCCGGTGACTTCCATGGGCTCCATTGAAATGCAATACAGCACAACACAAGCAGCAAAGAAAATGCAGAATGGATTTCACCACAGGTCTCTGGGTCCAGCTTACTTCTCCGGGTTCTACAGGTTCAGGTCACTCATACCTAGTCCCAGAGGACAGATTCTGTTCTTACGAGCTGTCAGTCCACTGGCTAAAAATAATTCCACTCTCGGTGTGGTGTGTATGGGCCTAGAGACCCTTAATCAATTCCATTCTGCATTTTCTTTCATCCTATGCCTGCTTACACCTGCAGTATATGTGTATGATACATAACTACGTAGGATCTGTTCACTCTTACTCTTGGGAGTCATAAGTGGACAGGGAAGGAAGTGCAGGCGCCAGATTCACTGCCACTGAAATCAATGGGAGAGCGGCGCTGCTCTGGCACATCACTATAGAGATGGATCGCCCCCAGGGATGTGGGGTTACTCGGTACCGGGCCGGTGTCTCAGACGGATGTGTCACAGTGGCGGTGACCCGGTCCGTAGCCCTGGGCGTCCATTCAGAAGGGGTGAAACGTAGCTGAATAAAGTTTATAGGTAGATGATACGTGAAGCCACCTGTGGTGCTTGGCAATGAAGGGGTTAAGCCGGCGCTGTGGTGCAGATCCTCTGGGACAGATGGTATAAGGCAGCAAAGATGTGATAGCTCCCCACAGGTAGAGCTGAAGTCCCAGGGCAGTAGTAATAGGTGTTGAGGAAGAGGGTGTAGTGTTAGGCACAGAGATGTAGCAGTGCTGAAGGGGTTGCAGGAAGAAGGCAATGACACAACAGGGTGCAGTTTCCTTTACCTTTACTTTGCTTTGCTTTGTAAGTGCAGTCCAGAATCCAGATTACAGATGGAACAGGAGTTAATCAGCCTGGAAGCAACTTAGGAATCTCTCTATGCAGATGGGTTGGGTAGTCTCCATCCTAGCGCTTATCTGAGGCACTTGCAGTTCTGAGTTACACTGAAGTTCCTCTTGCTTGCTCACTTTTAGAACTCCCCTCGTATGGCAGGCAGCCGTAGCCTCCTCTTTCTGGCTCACACATGTTGCTACTGTGCCTCCGAGTCTTAGTTGGGAACAGAGCCTCTTGTTCCTCCGTTTTTTTGCTGCAGGACCATCAGCATCCATACAACCTCGGATACCGGACTCCTGACAATGTGCTCAGCGTCGGACTGGAGCACCTTGGGCCCATCAGAGAAAATCATTCTTGGGGCCCACTATGTAGCTACATAGAAAGAAATACAAGAACACCAATTGTGTGGTAAAACGCGCTAATATCAGGGTATAATATAAGGTAGTACACGTCTTAATTATGTAGCAGGAGTTGGGGTAGCCCCCTCATAGACTATAAAGCAGCCCCCACATATAGTATAGAATATAATGCAGCCATCTCATAGAATATAATGTAGCCCCCTCATAGGGTATATTGCACCCCCTCATAGGGTATAATGCTGCCCCCTCATAGGGTATAATACTGCCCCCCTCATAGGGTATAACACTGCCCCCTCATAGGGTATAATGCTTCCCCCCCCCTCATAGGATATAACACTGCCCCCTCATAGGGTATAATGCTTCCCCCCCTCATAGGATATAATGCACCCCCACATAGGGTATAGCGCACCCCCTCATAGGTTATAACGCTGCCCCCTCATAGGGTATAATGTACCTCCTCATAGAATATAATGCTGCCCCCTCATAGGGTATAATGTACCTCCTCATAGAATATAATGCTGCCCCCTCATAGGGTATAACACTAGATAGATAGATAGATACGAGATAAATAGATCTATAGATAGATAGAAGATAGATAATGGATAAATAGATAGATATATAGATATAGATAGATAGAGATAGATAGATATAGATAGGTAGATAGATATAAAGATAATAGATAGAGATATAGAGATAGATAGATAGAGGGTAAATAGTTAGATCTATGGATAGATGATAGATCGATAGATAGATATAAAGATAATATATATAGATAGCTATAGATAGATATAGAGATAGATAGACTATATTTATCTATATCTATCTCTGTCTATCTCTGTATCTATTCTCTGTATCTATCTATCCCTATATCTATCTCTATATCTCTCGATCTATTTCTATATCTATCTCTATATGTAAGATAGAGACAGATAGATATAGAGATAGATAGAGATAGATATAAAGATAGAGATAGATAGATATAGAGAGAGATATAGAGATATAGAGATATAGTCTATCTATCTCTATATCTATCTATAGCTATCTATATCTATCTATATATTATCTTTATATCTATCTATCTATCTATCGATCTATCTATCATCTATCCATAGATCTAACTATTTACCCTCTATCTATCTATCTCTATATCTATCTATAGCTTTCTATATCTCTATATCTATCTGTCTCTATATCTATCTCTAGCTATCTATATCTCTATCTATTATCTTTATATCTATCCATCGATCTATCTACCTATCTATCTCTATCTCTAGCTATTTATTTCTATATATCTATCTATTTATCCATTATCTATCTATCTACAGTGGGGCAAAAAAGTATTTAGTCAGTCAGCAATAGTGCAAGTTCCACCACTTAAAAAGATGAGAGGCGTCTGTAATTTACATCATAGGTAGACCTCAACTATGGGAGACAAACTGAGAAAAAAAAATCCAGAAAATCACATTGTCTGTTTTTTTTTCATTTTATTTGCATATTATGGTGGAAAATAAGTATTTGGTCAGAAACAAGCAATCAAGATTTCTGGCTCTCACAGACCTGTAACTTCTTCTTTAAGAGTCTCCTCTTTCCTCCACTCATTACCTGTAGTAATGGCACCTGTTTAAACTTGTTATCAGTATAAAAAGACACCTATGCACACCCTCAAACAGTCTGACTCCAAACTCCACTATGGTGAAGACCAAAGAGCTGTCAAAGGACACCAGAAACAAAATTGTAGCCCTGCACCAGGCTGGGAAGACTGAATCTGCAATAGCCAACCAGCTTGGAGTGAAGAAATCAACTGTGGGAGCAATAATTAGAAAATGGAAGACATACAAGACCACTGATAATCTCCCTCGATCTGGTGCTTCACGCAAAATCCCACCCCGTGGGGTCAGAATGATCACAAGAACGGTGAGCAAAAATCCCAGAACCACGCGGGGGGACCTATTGAATAAACTGCAGAGAGCTGGGACCAATGTAACAAGGCCTACCATAAGTAACACACTACGCCAACATGGACTCAGATCCTGCAGTGCCAGACGTGTCCCACTGCTTAAGCCTGTACATGTCCGGGCCCATCTGAAGTTTGCTAGAGAGCATTTGGATGATCCAGAGGAGTTTTGGGAGAATGTCCTATGGTCTGATGAAACCAAACTGGAACTGTTTGGTAGAAACACAACTTGTCGTGTTTGGAGGAAAAAGAATACTGAGTTGCATCCATCAAACACCATACCTACTGTAAAGCATGGTGGTGGAAACATCATGCTTTGGGGCTGTTTCTCTGCAATGGGGCCAGGACGACTGATCCGGGTACATGAAAGAATGAATGGGGCCATGTATCGTGAGATTTTGAGTGAAAACCTCCTTCCATCAGCAAGGGCATTGAAGATGAAACGTGGCTGGGTCTTTCAACATGACAATGATCCAAAGCACACCGCCAGGGCAACGAAGGAGTGGCTTCGTAAGAAGCATTTCAAGGTCCTGGAGTGGCCTAGCCAGTCTCCAGATCTCAACCCTATAGAAAACCTTTGGAGGGAGTTGAAAGTCTGTGTTGCCAAGCGAAAAGCCAAAAACATCACTGCTCTAGAGGAGATCTGCATGGAGGAATGGGCCAACATACCAACAACAGTGTGTGGCAACTTTGTGAAGACTTACAGAAAACGTTTGACCTCTGTCATTGCCAACAAAGGATATATCACAAAGTATTGAGATGAAATTTTGTTTCTGACCAAATACTTATTTTCCACCATAATATGCAAATAAAATGAAAAAAAAACAGACAATGTGATTTTCTTTTCTCAGTTTGTCTCCCATAGTTGAGGTCTACCTATGATGTAAACTACAGACGCCTCTCATCTTTTTAAGTGGTGGAACTTGCACTATTGCTGACTGACTAATTACTTTTTTGCCCCACTGTATCTATCTATAGATCTATTTATCCCGTATCTATCTATTTATCTATCTATCTATCTAGTGTTATACCCTATGAGGGGGCAGCATTATATTCTATGATATAGAGATAGATAGATATTGAGATAGATATAGAGATAGATAGAGATAGATATATAGATAGACAGATATAGAGATAGACAGATATAGAGATAGACAGATAGATAGATAGATAGATATAGAGATAGATAGATGGATAATAGATAGATAGAGAGATATAAAAAAAAAAAAAAACACAATACTCACCTCTCCTCCTCGCTCCCACGCTGATGCCGGCTTCAGACTCAGGAGCTGTCCCATCTGCCAGACACACAGCGGGTGCACGAAGGTGACGTCATCGCGCACCGGCTGTGAGTCAGGAGCAGAGCGGACTGATGGGAGAGAGACGCTCTCTCTTCCACTGCAATTGAGGGCGGCGCTGGCTGCCTAGGTTGGGGGGCAGGGCTCCGGGGAGTGGAGACTGAGAGTGAAATGATATTCACTGCTTCGCAGTGAATATTCATTTCTCTTTAGTAGCGGGGACAGGGACTCCTGCCTCCTGACACCTGCTGCTGCTCCGCTGGCACGGTCCCCCGTAGCAGCTGTGTGGCACTGGCTGGGGGCCCCTGGAGCAGTGGGGGCCCTAGGCAACTGCTGGCCCTGTATGCCAGCAGGTGCCAGGGCCCACCGGAGAATCCTCTGGCTCCCCGGTGGGCCAGTCCGACGCTGAATGCGCTACAGCTAGAAGTGAGCCTGACTTCAGCTCAATCCTCCAGCTCACCTCTCCCACGTCCATACACTTCGCCTTCTCCACATGAACTCCCCTAACTTCCCTTTCCTGGCCACAGAGAGCAGCTCCTCAGCAGTTTGGGTTCAGATCCCCTCTGCTGGCCTGGAGTGGGAACTGTACTGTGTGCTGGATTTACCTGACAGAGAGATCCTTCATTGCTTCCAAGCATGACATCACCCTCCCTAGGAGAAAGGTAATGCCACTGTGGCGACCATACTCCTGGGGGCGCCACAGAGACACACGGGTCAGTGGGTGCACTTGTCTGCTGGCCTGGCTGTCTTTTGAGAGCCCGCATAAACCAGGGCTCATCCCACTGAACGCCTGCACTCGATCCCCACGGGTAGAACACCACTCAGACAACACAGGGTGAGGGGAACACACATTGGTAAGACTATTGGTTTACCAACAGAAAAAAACAGAGTTGTAATGACTGTGCTCACAGGGATCAAGGCTACGACCAGGCACGGGGGTACAGATGCCTGCTTCTGCTCTCCTGTGTGATACTGACTAGTGTTTGACTAGTGTGACCAACTTTTTACTATTGAGGCTGCCTATGCGGCATCAATAGTAAAAAGATCTAATGTTAAAAATAATAAAAAATAAAAATCGTGTTATATTCACCTTCCAACGTCCCGCGCAGCGTCCCCAGGCCTCCGCGATGCTCCGGCAGCTCCCGTTCCCAGTGATGCATTGCGTCAATGACCTTTGATGACGTCGCGGTCTCGCGAGACCACTACAGCATCGCGAGACGCGACGTCAGCAAAGGTCATCGCAATGCATTACTGGGAACGGGAGCTGCCGCGTGTATCGCTGAAGCCTGGGGACGCTGCGCGGGACATCGGAAGATGAATATAACCCGATTTTTTAATTTTAATTTTTTACAGGGATATGATACCCACAGCTAGGAGGACAGTCTCCTCTCCTCCGGACCGTGGGTACCACCTGCAAATGTTCTGCTTACTTTTTGCATGGTGGGCACAGCCACATGCGGAAAGTACGCAGAACAATGCGGAATGGACGGAATCGCTGCGATTCCACAAATTAATGACCATGCTGCGTATTTTTCCGTGATGCAATTCCGCCGAGGGAAAATCCGCAGCATTAGCACAGCATTGGGGAATCCCATAGGATTGCATGGGATGCTTTTTTTTGTGTTTTCGCGGCAAAATCGCGTGGTAAAAACCGCCACGACAACGCGAAAAAACTGAAAGTGTGAACGCAGCCTAAATGCTGATCACTTAGTATAAGCACAGCCCATTAATATCTGAAAACATGAAACCCCCTTTTAAAATAAATTTCAACGCCAGAGAAAATGGTCACCGTCTTCTCAAAACCACACCATGGCCAATGCGGGACAATACATTTTACACCTATACATGCCAATGGGGTTGAGCTGCAATACCAGACACAGCCTGAACGTGGCGCTGTTTCAGGCAGCACCAGGAGCAGGACAACATGTCCATTGTGGTGGGTTCTCCCAGGCCTTATAGTACCGCTCATTGTACAGTATTTCTAGGACTGGCCCCGTTCACACTGTGCAGTTATTTCTGTGCAATTTTGTGTCCATTCCTAGATTTGACAGCAAACAACAGCAGCATAACTTGCCAGCGACACCTTAGGGGCTGGTAATATGGCTATGAAGTGCTGGGGTAGTGATTGCAGGACTCCCAGATCTCGTCCAGTGGAAAGTCCTCATCACAGCATCAGCTGTGAGCGCAGTGGGGTCCGGTCCCAGGAGATGCCGGGTGCCTCCACATTACGCAGGGTTACATATGCAGTATTTTTCTGGACACTTTTAAGCCCATTTTCCACCTCATGATCGCTTCTTCTCCACCTGGGCTGCAGATGAAAGCAGACTGTGCACTTCGCCTTCTCGGCTCTTCCATAATTCAGGGTGTTTAATAAGTTGCCATTTTCAGCGTCTCTCGCCCGCAGTCGTCCCCCATTATTCAGTGTGAAGTAGACATTTGTTTGTAGCTTTTTGGTGTTGGAGGATAACACTTGTGATGTAACATTCACGGAGGAGAATGGTTATAGAAGCACAGAGTGTTTCAGGAAAGAAGCAGGATGTACTTATAGGAGGTGGCAGGATGAGAGTTAGGCTGGAGACAGACAACGTATAAAAAAATCGGTCCGTTTTTCAGACAAGAATCGCAGAAATGTTCCCTGAACAGTGATCCGTATGTCATCCGTGTGCAATGCGAGGATGCGATTTTCTTGCATCTAAGCATCCGTGTGACATCCGTATGGCGAGATTCTCTCGCTGGCTTGCAAAATGGACAAATAAAGTAATGGATACCGGCCGTACAAATCATGACTAAATAATGTGGAAGCCTATTTATTGGCTCCACAAGTTCCGTTGGAGGAAAAGTTGCAAAATCTTGAAGAGAGGATAGCTACATTGAAGATCATTAAGGAAGGTGAAGAGTTCTTAGAGCAGAATTATCTCTTCATGTTACAGAAAGAGAATAAATTCGAAATGCACCTGAAGAAACAGAGGAATGGAAACATGTGACCCAGAGAAGCAGGAGGATCGGGAGGCAGTCAGCACCCATACTGCTCAGGAACCAGTACCAGGCTCTCACGCAGGAGAACGATGAAGAAATACATCAGGATAAGACTTTACCCACAAACAGCAACCTTGTACTCCCTCAGAGTCCTCCTGGATGGAGAAAGAAAAATGTTGTGAAGAAGAAACGGAGAGTGGTGGTCATGGGGGATTCCCTGTTGAGAGGAACAGAGGCCGCTATCTGCAGACCGGATATAACCTCAAGAGAAATGTGCTGTCTTCCAGGTGCAAAAATTAAAGATGTGTCTGACAGGATATCAGGACTCTTCAGACCTACAGATGACTACCCATTCCTGCTAATACATGTTAGGGCAAATGACACCACAAGAAACGACCTGGAAACCATCTGCAGAGACTTTGAAAACTTAGGTAAGTGAAAAAACTGGGAGCGCAGGTGGTCTTCTCTTCCATCCTCCCAGTGGATGGCCATGGAACAAGGAGGTGGAATAAGATTCTGCAGGTGAACAACTGGCTACGTCGATGGTGCCGTCAGCAAGGATTTGGATTTCTGGATCACGGAGTGAATTACCTATACGATGGACTACTTGCTAGAGATGGGGTGCACCTTACGAAGACTGGAAAACATGTATTTGGAAGTCGCCTTGCTACACTCATCAGGAGAGCTTTAAACTAGAACAATGTGGGAAGGGAAGCAAAAGACCAGAAAAAGCCATACACCTGACAAATGCTATTGAGAACTCTGCTATTAGAAGTGGAAAGGAAGAACAAAGACAAAAGAATCTAATTAATAAAAATATTGGAGAAAGAGAAACCAATCACAAACTAAAATGTTTCTATACTAATGCACAAAGCATGGGCAACAAACAAGGAGAACTGGAACTACTAACGCAGGAAAAGAAATATGATGTCAATGGAATCACTGAAACTCGGTGGGACGATACACATGATTGGAATACATGGCTAGAAGGATACAACTTATTTGCAAGAAACAGACTTGATAAACGAGGAGGAGGTGTCGCATTGTATGTTAGAAACGCGTATATCTGCACAGAGATTGAAGCTTCAGAGATTGGGAGTTCTGTGGAAACTGTTTGGGTAAGAATACAAGGACAGAACAATGGAAAGGACACCATTGTAGGCATTTACTACAGGCCGCCTGTGCAAGCTGCAGATATGGATGAACTCTTTATGCATCAAATGGCCAAGTTCTCCAAAAAATATGACATAGTTGTCATGGGAGATTTCAACTATCCAGACATTTGTTGGGAATCTCTCTCAGGCAAAACTAACAGGTCAAGGAAATTCTTATCCTCTCTTGCTGACAACTTTATCTTCCAAAAGGTAGGGGAGAAAACAAGGGGAACTGCTACCTTGGATCTAATCCTTATAAACAGGGAGGAAATGGTTGAGGAGGTAAAAGTGGCTGGGACCCTAGGAGGTAGCAACTATGCTGTTTTAGAATTTTGGATAACTAGAGGAGGAAGACCTGTGAAGACTCAGACGTCAAGGTTAGATTTCAGAAAGACAGATTTTAAGGGATTCAGAAAGCGAATTGGAGGGATCCAATGGCTGGATATCCTTAAGGGAAAAATGTCCAGGAAGGATGGGAAATCTTGAAAAATGAAATTCTCAAAGCACAATTGTTAACCGTTTCGAAAAGAGGGAAGAATAGGAAGCATTTAAGGAAACCTGGATGGATGAACACAAAACTTAAGCACATGCTAAAAAGGAAGAAAAAAATGTTTATAAAATGGAAAGAGGGAGGCATATCTAAAGAAGAATATAATGCTGTCTGCAGAACCTGCAGGGCGAAAATCAGATTAGCAAAAGCTCAAAATGAATTGAGGCTTGCAAGAGATGTCAAAAGCAATAATAAAGGATTTTGGGGATATGTCAAAAGTAAAAGAAAAGTCAAAGATGCTATAGGATTTTTACAGGATGAAAACGATGAAATGGTAAGACAGGATGTTGAGAAGGCTGAACTTTTAAATTCCTATTTTGCATCTGTTTTCTCTCAGAAAGGAAATGTAACATCAACTGTTCTTCACTGTCCTATTAAGGGAATAGAAGAATCTAGGATATCTATAAACAGAAATATAGTGAGAAAACACTTAGCTAACCTAAATGAATTCAAGTCTCCAGGTCCAGATGAAACACCCCAGAGTACTGAAGGAGATAGCAGAAGAAATTGTTGAACCCCTCTCCATAATCTTTGAAAATTCTTGGAGAACAGGAAAAGTCCCAGAAGACTGGAGAAGAGCAAATGTTCCTATCTTCAAAAAGGGGAAGAAGGTGGACCCAGGCAACTATAGGCCGGTGAGTCTAACTTCTATACCAGGAAAGATCTTTGAACAAATTATTAAACCACATGTATGTAAGTACCTGGACAAGAAAGAAGTGATTAAACAGAGCCAGCATGGGTTTGTAACTATTAAGTCATGTCAGACTAACTTGATTTCCTTCTATGACAGAATCATTTATTGGGTGGATCAGGGAAATGCCGTAGATATAGTGTATCTTGACTTCAGCAAAGCATTTGACAAAGTATCTCACACAATCCTTATTAAAAAATGGCTAAGTATGGAATAGACAAGGCAACTGTTAGGTGGATTCATAACTGGCTTAGTGATTGAACCCAAAGAGTGGTCGTAAATGGCTGCACATCCAGTTGGAAGAATGTCTCAAGTGGGGTACCACAGGGCTCTGTCCTGGGCCCTGTATTGTTCAACATCTTTATCAACGATTTAGATGAAGGAATTGAGGGTAAACTGATTAAATTTGCTGATGACACAAAGCTAGGAAGGATTGCTAATACTAGAGTAGAGAGAGAGGATTCAAAAAGAAACTGGAGCAGTGGGCAGCAACAAACAATGGTTTTTAAAGGGAATCTGTCACCCCTTTTTTGAGATATCATAGAATGATATCATTCAATTGTGTGTCACATAAGGATTCTCTTAGTACTTTTGCTTCCCCCTGACCCCGCACCTTTCATGCATAAATACCTTTTTTATATCGGTTCAGATGTATGTAAATTGCCGCTGTCCGGTCCGCTGGGCGGGGCTTATTCAACTCCTCCCCCTCCCTGTCTTACTCTATGCATTTCTTCTTGTGTAGAGCAAGACAGGGAGGGGTGGAGCAGGTGAATAAGCCCCGCCCAGTGGACCGGACAGCGGCCGTTTACATACATCTGAACCGAGATAAAAAAGGTATTTATGCATGAAAGGTGCGGGGTCAGGGGGAAGCAAAAGTACTAAGAGAATCCTTATGTGACACACAATTGAATGATATCATTATATGTGATATCTCAAAAAAGGGGTGACAGATTCCCTTTAACAGGGAAAAATGCAAAGTACTACATCTGGGCAATAAAAATGAAAAAAGCATATACAGAATGGGAGGAATAGGGCTAAGCAACAGCACATGTGAAAAAGACTTGGGTATACTAATAGATCACAGACTAAATATGAGTCAACAGTGTGATGCAGCAGCAAAAAAGGCAAATGCAATTCTAGGATGTATTAACAGAAGCATACAGTCTAGATCACGTGAAGTCATTATTTCCCTCTACTCCTCTTTGGTCAGACCTCATCTGGAATATTGTGTCCAGTTTTGGGCACCACATTTTAAAAAAGACATCAACAAACTGGAGCAATTTCAGGAAAGAGCGACCAGAATGGTGACCGGTCTGCAAACTATGTCTTATGAGGAAAGGTTGCAGGATTTGGGAATGTTTAGCTTGCAGAAGAGAAGACTGAGAGGAGACTTGATAGCTGTCTACAAATATCTGAAGGGCTGTCACATTGTAGAAGGATCATCTTTATTCTCATTTGCACAAGGAAAGACTAGAAGCAATGGGATGAAACTGAATGGTAGGAGACACATTAGATATAAGAAAAAACTTTTTGACAGTGATCAATGAGTGGAACAGGCTACCACGAGAGGTGGTGAGTTCTCCTTCAATAGAAGTCTTCAAACAGAGGCTGGACAGACATCTGTCTGGGATGATTTAGAGAATCCTGCTTTGAGCAGGGGGTTGGACCAGATGGCCCAGGAGGTCCCTTACAACGCTACGATTCTATGATTGAAAAGCTACCTGCGCAGCTTCCCAGCCTGACCGGAGATGAGCTCAGTAGCGTGGGAAAGTTTCTGAACATTTTCTCACGCTGCCGAGTTCACCGCGGGTCAGGCGAGGAGTCTGCACAGCCTCAGTGAGTACCACTGACATCAAGTAGGGGTCACTGGATGAGCAGTATGTAATTTCCAATTAGCACAGAGTATTTAAGTAGAGAAATATACTGATCTTTTGGGAGGTCAAGAACTGAGATTCATCAAGTGGAAAGATCAGGGTCCTCAGCAGTGCAGAGTGTTTCAGAAGAGGTCGGTCTTATAGAAGGTTACATAGTTCAGGGAGCAGGGTCCCCAGGCAATGAGAAAAAACTTTGTCCAGCTCCACGATGTAGTGAAAAATATTCTTTATTCACTCAATAGAAATGAGGTTTAAAAGCCAGCATGAGTTACAAGGCATGCGATCGATCTACGCGTTTCGAGTGGCTAAGCACTCTTAATCATGATACGCAGCTTTGTCCATGGGTAGATCTTATATACTCTATCCGGTCTACACACCGGTTAAATAATTAATTAAAACAAATATAAAACAAATAGAGAGAAAACTAACAATCACAATTTAATATAACAATTTGATTCATTAAGATACAATATTATCGCCTTCAGTAGTATTTTCTTTTTTTTATTTCTTAATTTTTATTCATTATTCTCTTGTTACTATCCATGAAAAAATGAAGCAAACTTCTGAAATAGAAGAGAAACATAACAGATCTCAATGTTGCAACCATTCACAACAGTAAAATTCACATAGATACAATTTTTTCAAGATGCATGTGGTTTTCAATTACATATCAAATTTTTATTTCTTTTTTGTGCAGTGTTAATTTTAGCACAACAAACCATTTTTTAGTATACACATGTATACAAAGAAAAAATATTAAAAAAAAAAAAAAAAAAATAATCAAGATTAGAAAGATTTTTTCAGGGACTATTTCAATTAGCGCACCAAATGTGCACACAGCCATAATATATTCGTTTAAAGAGGAGATAGAAAACTCCAATTTGCACTGTTCTAAAGAATTTTTTTCAGTGTATATGATTTTTTTATTTATATACACAGCCAAAAAAAACATTTAATTCTTTTATTCCCCATCATACACCAATCATAAAAATCCGTTCTGATACATTCGTTCGTTATCATAAACTTTCTCAAACCAAAAAGATGGAAAACTTCAATTTGCACAAAAAAAAAAAAAAAAAGGAAAAAAAAGGGGGGGAGCATTCGGTTATTATATTTCCCCTTCACGCATTGAAAAAAACCATTCTAATGCATATATAGAAAGATTATTATCATAGACTTTCCCAAATAAATGAAGTATTTCCTAATTAACTGATCAACACAAAATTGTCGAATATTTTAGTTTTTATATTTTAAACATGCAGATTCGAAAAACGGCATGAAAATACAGTTCTATGCACAAAAAATACCCTATGAAAAACCTTGCAAAAAACTACCATATTCCCACATATTTTAATATATATTTAATCAGAACATGAGGATTCATTATAAATGTAATAAAATAGATATTTCAAAGAGGAAAGGGTTGATAAGTGCTAGTCTAATAAAAGAGCATGGTGTCTTTTCTTTTATTCAAGCCTCGTGGCATTCTGGTGTTTAATTTGAACATCCACCACGCCTCCCTATTCCTAAGCACAGGTTCTAAGTCCCCACCTCTAATCCGATTGTGGACTTTCTCAATCCCATATACTTTTAATGAGTCCAGTTTTTTACTATGAGTCTCAATAAAATGTCGGGAGAGCTGCGATATGTTTCTATTCATATTAGCATTCTCTATAATCGAGAATGTGCTCTCTAATCCTAGTTTTTAACATGCGTTTTGTGCTGCCCACATATTTTAGTCGGCATGAAGTACATTCCATGATATAAACTACATTTTTGGTGTTGCAGTTTATGAAATCTTTGATGTCAAATAGATTACTGTCATCAAAATCTCCAAATTTATCACACCTTTTGGTATAGGTACACATCTTGCACTGACTGGCAGCACATTTAAAAAAACCTCTCGTTTTCAACCAATTGCCTGTATGTTCTTGCCGAGTACTAAGAAAACTTGGTGATAAACTGTTTTTTAAGGATGGTGCTTTTCTGGAAACTATCCTTAGTCCTTTTTTTATTATTTTTTCAATATCTGGATCTTCTTTTAAAATTGCCAGGTTATCCTCAACTATTTTTTTAATATTGGAAAACTGATTACTAAACTGTAACACCATTGTTATAGGATTAGCAGAATTTTTGGACAGTTTATGCGAGTCTTTAAAACGAGATTTTTTTGAAACAATCTTTTCAGCCCTGTCTAGACTCCCATCGATCAGAACCTCTCCTACCCAAACGTTGTCTAATGTCAGAAACTTCTTTTTTATAATCAGAGGGACAACTACAATTTCTCTTAGCACGTGTCATTTCACCCACAGGAATACCTTTAATTGTGTGCCTGGGGTGATGACTTTTTGCATGGAGAATTGTGTTCCCAGCTGTCTCCTTGCGATATGTACGAGTAATAACGGATTTGTTAGGTATGCCAGTCAGATTTAAATCCAAAAACTCAATAGTGGTCTTTTCATGTCGTGTTAGAAATCTTAGATTCAGAGAGTTGCAATTGATATATGCATCAAACTTCTGTACTGTTATTATATCTGATTTCCAAATAATGACAATAGCATCAATGTATCTACCGTAAAACTGTATACAATAAGTGTAAGGATTATCAAGATTGTAGATATACATTTCTTCCCACCAACTCATAACGAGATTTGCTAGGGAAGGGGAATATTTAGCTCCCATGGATACGCCATTTACTTGTATATAGTAATTCTCATTGAATATAAAATAATTGTTGGAATTCAACAAAAAAGTGACATCCAAGATGAAATCTTGGAAGTCAAACGAGAAATTACTATATTTTTGTAGATGAAATTTGCAGGGTCCCCAGCAGTGCAGTGTTTCAGAAGAGGTCGGTCTTGTAGAAGGTTATGTAGTTCAGGGAGCAGGGTCCTCAGCAGTTCAGAGTGTTTCCGAAGATGTCGGTCTTGTAGAAGGTTACCTAGTTCAGGGCGCAGGGTCCCCAGCAGTGCAGTGTTTCCGAAGATGTCGGTCTTGTAGAAGGTTACGTAGTTCAGGGAGCCGGGTCCCCAGCAGTGCAGAGTGTTTCAGAAGAGGTCGGTCTTGTAGACGGTTACGTAGTTCAGGAAGCAGGGTCCCCAGCAGTGCAGAGTGTTTCAGAAGAGGTCAGTCTTGTAGAAGGTTACGTATTTCAGGGAGCAGGGTCCCCAGTAGTGCAGAGTGTTTCAGAAGAGGTTGGTCTTGTGGAAGGTTACATAGTACAGGGAGCAGGGTCCCCAGCAGTGCAGAGGGTTTCAGAAGAGGTCGGTCCTATAGAAGGTTACATAGTTCAGGGAGCAGGGTCCCCCAGCAGTGCAGAGTGTTTCAGAAGAGGTTGGTCCTGTAGAAGGTTACATAGTTCAGGGAGCAGGGTCCCCAGCAGTGCAGAGTGTTTTAGAAGACGTCGGTCTTGTAGTAGGTTTCGTAGTTCAGGGAGCAGGGTCCCCTGCAGTGCAGTGTGTTTCAGAGGAGGTCGGCCTTGTAGAAGGTTACGTAGTTCAGGGAGCAGGGTCCTCAGCATTGCAGAGTGTTTCCGAAGAGGTTGGTCTTGTAGAAGGTTACGTAATTTAGGGAGCAGGGTCCTCAGCAGTTCAGTGTTTCCGAAGATGTCGGTCTTGTAGGTTACCTAGTTCAGGGAGCAGGGTCCCCAGCAGTGCAGAGTGTTTCCGAACATGTTGATCTTGTAGAAGGCTACGTAGTTCAGGAAGCAGGGTCCCGAGCAGTGCAGAGTGCTTCAGAAGAGGTTGGTCTTGTAGAAGGTTACATAGTTCAGGGAGCAGGGTCCCCAGTAGTGCAGAGTGTTTCAGGGGAGGAGTGCACTGATGTTGGGTGGCTTGATGGTGAGGACATACCGCAGCCGTGTAACACACAGCCACATTGGGATATTTGCAGTCAGTGCCTGTGCAGAGTGCAGGCTCTTTGTTAATTCTCTTCTCTTCACTGTTTTCCTTGTACCCCAGGGAATTAGAACAGTTTCTTGTAAATTGTTTCTGTGAAATTGCTTCTCTCTTCCCACTGGTCCACTTCCCCCTCACCCGTCTCTATTGCCCTCCATCCTGCCCTGTTTATTTTCTCCTTTTAAGAAGCTTCTCCAGTAATTAAGCAATTAGCTCCCCGTCTGTCCGGCAGCCGCGTCTCTCACTTTCTGTTCTTTGCTGCCTGATGGTTCTGCAGATCTGTGCAACCTGATATCCAATATGTGATACCGGCTTCTATCATCACCATATTGATAAGTGACTGGTACTGTGCCATCCACATCACCCTGATATTGTGTGACCATGTACAGTGTCCAACTAATACAGTCATACAGTGCATGTATATATATACATATATATACAGTACAGACCAAAAGTTTGAACATAGCTTCTCATTCAAAAAGTTTTCTTTATTTTCATGACTATGAAAATTGTAGATTCACTCTGAAGGCATCAAAACTATGAATTAAAACATGTGGAATTATATAATTAACAAAAAAGTGCGAAGCAACTGAAAATATGTCTTATATTCTAGGTTCTTCAAAGTAGCCACCTTTTGCTTTGATGACTGCTTTGCACACTCTTGGCATTCTCTTGATGAGCTTCAAGAGGTAGTCACCAGAAATGGTCTTCCAACAGTCTTGAAGGAGTTCCCAGAGATGCTTAGCACTTGTTGGCCCTTTTGCCTTCACTCTGCAGTCCAGCTCACCCCAAACCATCTCGATTGGGTTCTGGTGACTCTGGAGGCCAGGTCATATGGCGTAGCACCCCATACTCTCCTTCTTGGTCAAATAGCCCTTAAGCAGCCTGGAGGTGTGTTTTGGGGTCATTGTCCTGTTGAAAAATAAATGATGGTCCAACTAAACGCAAACCGGATGGAATAGCATGCCGCTGCAAGATGCTGTGGTAGCCATGCTGGTTCAGTATGCCTTCAGTTTTGAATAAATCCCCAAAAGTGTCACCAGCAAAGCACCCCCACACCATCACACCTCCTCCTCCATGCTTCACGGTAGGAACCAAGCATGTAGAGTCCATTCGTTCACCTTTTCTGCGTCACACAAAGACACGGTGGTTGGATCCAAAGATCTCAAATTTGGACTCATCAGACCAAAGCACAGATTTCCACTGGTCTAATGTCCATTCCTTGTGTTCTTTAGCCCAAACAAGTCACTTCTGCTTGTTGCCTGTCCTTAGCAGTGGTTTCCTAGCAGCTATTTTACCATGAAGGCCTGCTGCACAAAGTCTCCTCTTAACAGCTGTTGTAGAGATGTGTCTGTTGCTAGAACTCTGTGTGGCATTGACCTGGTCTCTAATATGAGCTGCTGTTAACCTGCGATTTCTGAGGCTGGTGACTCGGATGAACTTATCCTCCGCAGCAGAGGTGACTCTTGGTCTTCCTTTCCTGGGCCGGTCCTCATGTGGGCCAGTTTCTTTGTAGCGCTTGATGGTTTTTGCCACTGCACTTGGGGACACTTTCAAAGTTTTCCCAATTTATCAGACTGACTGACCTTAATTTCTTAAAGTAATGATGGCCACTCGTTTTTCTTTACTCAACTGCTTTTTTCTTGCCATAATACAAATTCTAGCAGTCTATTCAGTAGGACTATCAGCTGTGTATCCACCAGACTTCTGCACAACACAACTGATGGTCCCAACCTTATTTATAAGGCAAGAAATCCCACTTATTAAACATGACAGGGCACACCTGTGAAGTGAAAACCATTTCCGGTGACTACCTCTTGAAGCTCGTCAAGAGAATGCCAAGAGTGTGCAAAGCAGTAATCAAAGCAAAAGGTGGCTACTTTGAAGAACCTAGAATATAAGACATATTTTCAGTTGTTTCACACTTTTTTTGTTAATTATATAATTCCACATGTGTTAATTCATAGTTTTGATGCCTTCAGAGTGAATCTACAATTTTCATAGTCATGAAAATAAAGAAAATTCTTTGAATGAGAAGGTGTGTCCAAACTTTTGGTTTGTACTATATATATATATATATATATATATATATATATATATATATATATATATATATAAAATAGTATTGTTTCTCCAGCGATCAGTCTAATGGTAGGGTAAAATATAGCTTTTATTTATCCATTAAAAAGGTTCCATGTTTCTTCAGTAACAATCTTGCATATAGTCAATCCCTTTTGGACGACATGTTTCGACACTACATGTGTCTTCCTCCAAGTCCTACCATTGGATTGATTGCTGGAGAAACAATACTATTTCTTTTACATGCAAGGATTTATCCCAATCCGTTTTCCATGCAAACTGCTACCACAGGCTGGACTTATTCCTGGTTTTCTTCAACGCGGTGAGCTGGCCGTGCCAAAAAAAATTCTTTTTTTCATATATATATATATATATATATATATATATATATATATATATATACACACGCAGGGTGCGCCATTTATAAAGTTGGATCCAGAATTGCCAACTTCAAAATGGCGGCCATGGTCACCACCCATCTTGAAAAGTTTTCCGCCTCCCATATACTAATGTGCCACAAACAGGAAGTTGATATCACCAACCATTCCCATTCTATTTAGGTGTATCCATATACATGGCCCACCCTGGTGTATCCATATAAATGGCCCCCCTGTATATATGTGTGTGTGTGTGTATATATATATATATATATATATATATATATAAATAAAATATATATATCTCCCCAACAATGTAGACCAGCTCACTCCTGTGAACCACCTGGAACCTCAGCTGACCTGGTTAACTCCGTTGTGCCCGGATCTGGATGTAGGAGTCCATCCATACAAATGTGAACAACGACAAAGCAAAGTCCAGCAATAACGTGAGCAATCCAGGATGCTGTTAAAATTTTTTTTCTTTTTATTCATAAATCCATTAAAATGCAATGGTGTAGCAGAGCCGCACAGGAGAAGCGATATGCTGCTTCTTTTATTCTGCACCAGATCTGCGCAGAAAAATCTGCAGCATGTGCACAGCCTTTTTTGTTTTACATAGCCTTAAATGGTACTGTGCATCACGTGCTGTTCTGTTGCTTTTCTGCTGCGGTTCTGCAGGGCCAAATCTGCTGCGGAACTGCACGGAGTCTGCACTGTGTGCACAGGGCCTTAAATCTTATGGTCAGGTTATTGGACATTCCTAATGTACTTTTCTCCAATATGTTGAATTCTTTCCTTATAATCTTTATGCATGTTGTATACTGATCAATATGTGGATAGTTTATATGTTTGATCTGCTTTTATAGCACATGTTTTTAAGTCTCTCACATATGTTTATAATTACCCTGATGGGAGTGGAATGTATATAAGGTTCCATGTTTGGAAAGCAGATTAGATTCTGGACCGTGAAGAAGGCGGGTTCTACCGCTGAAACGCGTAGTCCTATCTGCACGACTTTCCTGCGTTATTGCTGTTTTGAACTGCTTGGACCATTGCATTTTAATGGATTTATGAATAAAAAGAAAAAATTTTTTAACAGCATCCTGGATTGCTCACGTTATTGCTGGACTTTGCTTTGTCGTTGTTATATATATATATATAGACACACACACACTGGGTGCAGAATTATTAGGCAAATGAGTATTTTGATCACATCATCCTTTTTATACGTTGTCCTACTCCAAGCTGTATAGGCTTTAAAGCCAACTGCCAATTATGTAAATCAGGTGATTTGCATCTCCGTAATGAGGAGGGGTGTGGTCTAATGACATCAACACCCTATATAAGGTCTGCTTAATTATTATGCAACTTCCTTTCCTTTGGTAAAATGGGTCCGAAGAAAGATTTGACGGACTCTGAAAAGTCAAAAATTGTGAGATGCCTTACAGAGGGATGCAGCAGTCTTGAAATTGCCAAACTTTTGAAGTGTGATCACCAAACAATCAAGCGTTTCATGGCAAATATCCAACAGGGTCGCAAGAAGCGTGTTGATAAAAAAAAGGCGCAAAATAACTGCCCATGAATTGAGGAAAATCAAGCGTCAAGATGCCATTTGCCACCAGTTTTGCCATATTTCAGAGCTGCAGTGTTACTGGAGTATCAAAAAGCTCAAGGTGTGCCATACTCAGGGACATGGACAAGCTAAGGAAGGCTGAAAAACAACCACCTTTGAACAAGAAATATAAGATAAAGCGTCAAGACTGGGCCAAGAAATATCTTAAGACTGATTTTTCTAAGGTTTTATGGACTGATGAAATGAGAGCGACTCTTGATTGGCCAGATGGATGGGCCCAAGGCTGGATCAGTAAAGGGCAGAGAGCTCCACTCCGACTCAGACGCCAGCAAGGTGGAGGTGGGGTACTGGTATGGGCTGGTATCATCAAAGATGAACTTGTGGGACCTTTTTGGGTTGAGGATGGAGTGAAGCTCAACTCCCAGACCTACTGGCAGTTTCTGGAAGACACCTTCTTCAAGCAGTGGTACAGGAAGAAGTCGGTATCGTTCAAGAAAAACATGATTTTCATGCAGGACAATGCTCCATCACATGAATCCAAATACTCCACAGCGTGGATGGCCAGTAAAGGTCTAAAAGAAGAAAAAATAATGACATGGCCCCCTTGTTCACCTGATCTGAACCCCATAGAGAACCTGTGGTCCCTCATAAAATGTGAGATCTACAGGGAGTGAAAACATTACACCTCTCCGAACAGTGTCTGGGAGGCTGTGGTAGCTGCGGCACGCAATGTTGATCGTAAACAGATCAAGCAACTGACAGAATCTATGGGTGGAAGGCTTTTGAGTGTCATCGTAAACAAAAGGTGGCTATATTGGTCATTGATTTTTTTGTTTTGTTTTTGAATGTCAGAAATGTTTATTTCTACATTTTGTATTGTTATATTGGTTTACCTGGTGAAAATAAACAAGTGAGATGGGTATATATTTGGTTTTTATTAAGTTGCCTAATAATTCTGCACTGTAACAGTTACCTGCACAAACAGATATCCTCCTAAGATAGCCAAATCTAAAAAAAAAACCACTCCAACTTCCAAAAATATTAAGCTTTGATATCCGAGTCTTTTGGGTTGATTGAGAACATAGTTGAGACCATGAAGAAGGCGGCAGTTGTTACCGCCGAAACGCGTATTCTGTTCAGCATTATGCCTGCATCTTGTTACTGAACTCTGGATTTTTTAAATTATCTGCAATAAAAATTCTTGGATTTTATTATACCACCTGAAGTTTCCGCTTGCTGGACTTTTCTGCCTTGATTTCTACATTGTTGGACTTGTTCCCAGTCTTGGTCCGTGCAACACAGAGGAAACAGGTATTTACCATCCAGAGTTCGGAGGTTAGCTGGTCTATGTGTTGTTTTGCTATATTACATATGTTAATTCAGCAAATCATTTCTTATGTATCTGGCGAAGCATGCGGATTTCCAACGACCCATTCTCTGCACCTCGGCCTCTGACACTCCTGCCCTAGCTGCTTCTGTGGCTGCCCCGATATGGAACGAATGTGTCCCGTATTCTTTTGGATTTGCGCAGATTTTCTCCAGGCATAGCTTAAAAATTGCCTGGAATTGGTATTTTGTCAGAGGGGACCCGTCTGTATGAGTGAAGAAATATCTACTTGCGTGCTTTATTACCGCGTATTTTTCGACGATCTTTGGCAAACTGGGCCATTTGATGCGTTAACCAGAACCCATGAGCCCCTACCAGTGGGATCGCACTTGGATTTCCTCACCCGAATGCGCATAACGGCCGCTGCATACAACTATGTCCTCATTAATTAGGCCACGTTCCGACGCGTTTTTTGACCATGGTAGTAATTCGCTGATGCGCAATGCTCCGAAAAAGGTGATTGCAAAGGCTGCAGATATGAGGACCGCCTCGTATTGTGTTGTGCAGACTGATGGGGATATGGAAATAATGTCATGCAATAGTCTCAGTGATATGGGGCGGCGGCATTCTTGGCTTGGTTGTAGCCTTTTCCATCCTTTAATGGCTTGCTTAATGAAAAAATACTTTGTTACATCCGCCCATCCCATTAATTGAAAGAAAAAGGCTAACCCGATAATTTCCGTTGCGCCAACGTCCCCGACGCCCCGCTTTCCTTCAGCCGCACTAGAAACTCCGCCGTCACTGGGCCTCGTGTACGGTCGCATCTATCGACTGGCCTACCCTGAATTAATGAGCACCACTCCTCCCAAGCCTTACCATAGACCTGCCAGGTAGCCGGCGACACGGAGGCACGGATTAGGGGCATTAGTGATTGGCCACTATCTCCCACAGGGATAGTGGACACTGAATACCCAGTGTTTGCACGTTGGGATACTGGATTCTGAAAGCCTGCCAATTGGAAAATAACAATGCGTTAATCATATTGTCGTCTACTTCCGCCACAATGGTGGCTCTACACCAAATATTGTTTTGTAGGCATAGCAGCGCCAACCGATGTAATAGACCATCTATGGGTAGAGATGAAGATGACATGTGGTTTAGACACCTTGCGGTTTTCGTATTTTTTGTTTGGAAACGAATGTTGCTATTTTTTAACAGATTAGCCCATATCTCAACAGCCGCCACTATTGCAAATATCTCCCCTAGGTCTGGGTCGCGACCCCAGCTTGATGTGGCCCATATCTCCGGCCATTCGTTTTTGCACCATTGGTTTTTGTACAGTGACGCAAAACCCTCTTTTTTACTCCGCCCTATTGCCAGCCCCAAGTCCTTGCTTGCAATCTCTCTCGCCATGACACATGTGTGACCATTGTACGATTGCAGGAACGTCAGCCATACTAGTAAACCTGCTTTTAACGCACGAGTGAGCCTAATTCTATGGCTGGGCTGAGAAGCGCCCTTAGTTGCCAATGACAATCTGCGCGAGAAAGCCCTGCCAACCGCCATTACGCGGCAGGCGAACGTCGGTAGACCCAATAATGCCTGCATTTGCTGGAGTGTTACCTTGTTAACTTTACAGAAGCCTCCAAGCATCTGCTGCGTTTTTTGTATTTTATCCACCGGTAAGCGGAAAACCATCAAATTGGTGTCTATCTTTATGAATAAAAAGGGCAAAAATATTGCATGGTCCTTCAGGTTTTTTCGGGCGACAATGGTACGCCAAATTGCCGTGAGAGTTTTGAATTTCTCAAGTAGGTAGTAGCAGAGTTTAGAATTTCTTGGTCCGACGAACAAAAAATTGTCGAGGTAGTGAATTAGGGATTTGCTGCCTGTTTCGTACAGAACTACCCAATCCAAAAAGGTGCTAAATAACTCGAAATAGTGACATGAGATGGAACATCCCATTGGTGAGCACATATCAAAATAATAGTGCTGGTCCACTTTGCATCCCAGTAGGTGGTAGCATTTGGGGTGCACCGGTAGTAACCGGAATGCCGATTCTATGTCAGATTTAGCCAACAGGGCGCCGGGTCCGGCTGCCCGGACTAGTTCTACCGCCTTATCGAAGGACGCGTATGTGACAGACGCTTCTTCTGGGGAGATGGCGTCATTAACAGATTCACCCTTTGGATGAGACAAATGATGGATTAGGCGGTATTTACCGGGTTCCTTTTTTGGGATAATACCTAATGGCGATATTCTGATATTTTTGAAGGGCAGTGATTGAAAGGGGCCTGCTATTCTACCTAATTCCACCTCCTTTTGTATTTTTTGTCTTAGGATTTCAGGGAATTCACGAGCAGATTTTAAGTTCTCGGATACGGTTGGCGTTCTTGTTAACTTGAAAGGGATAAAAAACCCATCCGTAAAACCTGATAGTAGATAGTAGTTGATGTGCCGCTTTTTTATTGGGGTAGAGATCTAGCCAGGGGGCCATCGCGTTTGCGCTCACCGGGGTTCTGCCTTGCAGTCGCTTTGTATGGCTGTCAAGTGCACCGTGATGCTGGATGCCCCCCCCCCCCGCAAGCTGAGCAATCGTGTCTGAATTTGCACAGCGCGTGGAAACGGCAGTTTCCCTCGTTAAACAGCCAGCAGGCCCCGGGTTTTCGTACGACCACTGAGTTTTGACCTGCTGCTGCGGAGTAATTAGTGGCCATAGCTGAAAAGGGGGGCTGCTTCTGCGACAGCATGAGACGCAGCCACACGTCTTATCGCTTTAACTCCCCAGCTTAGATCGGGCTGTAGGGCCAGCCGCCTGCGGAACTCCTCATCATACCGACGGCAGGCTGAACCGCCGTGCGATTTGTATGAACTATATATCGTGTCTTTATATATAAATAATTCGGAGCAGCGTTCCGGATGCTTCTGGCCCATAATACAGTCCAATACTGCGAAGGCCTGAAGCCAATTATTCATAGTTAATGCTATTTTTGGTCTATTCCTATCATAACCCCGTTCGTTAATTCTATCCACTGTTTGTTGGTCAGCTGATAACAGCGACCATACTTTATGTCAACAATCATTGTTCCAGATTTTTTGCCTAGTCTCCTGATCTATGTGAGCGCCTAGCGGGCTGATCCCGCAGAAGAAGGCGTCTTTGTGTAAACTCGCTGATTGTGTAGTTGTAGTGTTCCCCACTGAGTCGCTCGGATGCAATAGGTGTAGAATTAGGTCCTTTATCGCTGAGGTTAGCTCCTTCTCTTTTACGTTACCCCCATAGTGTAATAGTTCACCGCCAGTTTTTGAACACTCACCGCTGCGTGATTCTGGAGGAGTGAACACCAATCCTGGAGGAACCCCGGCTCCCGCTGATGTTGACGGGGTGATCTCACAGGATGGGGAAACTCTGGCACCCGCTATAGCGGTGGACTGGCCGAAGTGTTGTCTGGAAACCAGTGAAGCTTGAGAAGCGCATTCCTGGTTGTTAGCCAATGATGGAGCGAGCGCATGACGGACTGTCATGCGCTTGAGCCCGATTACAACCCTGTGATGGCGGAATTACGGCTCCTTCTCATGCGACTGCATGGTAGCTGTTGTGGCTGAAAGCTGTGGTGGATGGTTCTCCCCGGCTGATAGCCCTGGAGGGTGCGCGCGTTTGCAGCGTACCTGATATCGGCCCTCTGGGCTCTGGGACTGGGATGTGTGGGACTCTTCAGATGTAGATGAAGAAAGCCCTCCTGAGGCCCGCGATCTGCGGCTGCTCCTATGGGAGCTGCATCTGCGTCGGTAACGGGAGGGGCGTTTAGAGGGGTAGTGGGAATGGCGACGGGGGCTGCTGGAGGTAGATTGGGAAGACGTGTGGCATCTACGCCTGCGTCTACCGTAGCTATGTTATGACTCGGAGGGGGCTATATCATTTGCAGGCGGGGGGTTAGTGGCCGTAGAGGGTCCCATCATGCTGGTTAGTAATGGAGCGGATAAGGGGTTAATGGACCCAGGGCTGGGATATGACGGGGCAGGGGTAATGGGACACCTTTATTAGGTACTTGGACTGTGGGGGGAGGTGTAAATGTCAGTATGCTTGGTGCCACTAGTGAAATGTTACATTCACCTATATTTTGCAGTTGCGGAGTGCTCTGATCGGTCTGGTTGGACTGAACAGGGTGCTCCCCAGCTGCTGCAGTATGCGTCCTACAGGTCTCTCGGTAGCCCTGAGCAGGCATAGAGGCTGCGCCTGCCAGGGGTAGCATGGAGACCTGGCCAGGACTTCCCTGATGCTTCGGAGACAGGATCTGATGTAACTGTGTGGGTGGGGCTTGGCGGTGGGCGGAGCCAGCTGGAGCTAGGGACCGACGCTTCCTGGCCTGCTTCCGGGAGGCGCGCGGCATGGTGAAGGCCGCATCCCCGACCTGCAGGCGAACCGGATGCTGGGGGGTGCCGCCTGGACCTGCGGCCTCCCGGCGCTGGGGCAGAACCACCCGTCACCGCGGTCTGCGCCGGGGGGTCGTCTTCATGCGGCTGAGCTACCAACAGCCTGGGAGAGGGGGCCTGGACCGGAAGACCCGGGTGAGTGTAAGGCACGGGGGGTGGAGGTGCGAGGGACAGGGACCCTATCAGGGGAGGATGGCACCAGCGCTGGGCTGGGGCTGCTAAAGGCCGTGCCTGGGCTACATGTGCCGCTGGTGAACTGTAGAGCAGGGGGGAGTACTGGGGAGGCAGGCTGCGTTGCTGGGGCAGGGGCAGGCGCAGGGAAAGGGACGGCAGAGAGCCCAGGGAGGTGAGCGCTAATGATGCTAATAAAAGCTTGGGTCCATTGCTCACCTTGCTCTCTGCTGTAGGGCATCAAACCAGTTGTCGGACATGCTGGTAGGACAATAGCACGTTCGCTTCCAGGTGTCCGCCGGGAGGGAAAGGGAGTTAATGGCACGAACACCTGGCTTTAACCCCTGTAGGTGTGGCCGTAGGATCCTTCCCCTTTAAGAACCATTGGCCGGCCGGGTCATCTCAATTAGTGCATCACCAAGGGGATTGATGTGAGGACTGGGCACTGGCAGTATTGTATTGTTGTTGTTAGATGGGCTCCACAGTCAGAGGCGCAATCCTTATACAGTTCTGCGCCTGCCAAAACTACTGACAACATGTCTTCGAATTACCAAGCACTAAAGTTTGTATTTATTTTCAGAAAATGAGAAATGGTAAAAATAGCAAAAAAAATGCAGTGCTTGCAGACCTCAAATAATGCAAAGAAAAGTTCATAATCATTTAGAAACAATACTAATGTTTTAACTCAGGAAGAGTTCAGAAATAAATATTTTGTGGAATAACCATGATTTTTAATCACAGCTTTCATGCATCTTTGCATGGTTTCCACCAGTCTTTCACACTGCTTTTGGGTGATATTATGCCACTCCTGGTACAAAAATTTAAGCATTTTTCTTTGTTTGATGGCTTCTGACTATCCATCTTCCTCTTGATTACATTCCAGAGGTTTTCAATGGGGTTCAGGTCTGGAGATTGGGATAGCCATGACAGGGATTTGATATAGTGGTCCTTCATCCACATATTGATTGACCTAGCAGTGTGGCATAGCACATTGTCCTACTGGAAAAAAACAGTCCTCAGAGTTGGGGAACATTGCCTGAGCAGAAGGAATCAACTATTTTTCCAGGATAACCTTGTATGCAGCTTGATTCATACGTCCTTCGCAAAGATTAACCTGCACTATTCCAGCCTTGCTGAAGCTTCCCCAGATCATCACCGATTCACCACCAAATTTCACAGTGGGTGCAAGACACTGTGGCTTGTACGCCTCTCCAGGTCTCCGTCTAACCATTAGACGACCAGGTGTTGGGCAAAGGTGAAAATTAGACTCATCAGAGAAGATTACCTTACTCCAGTCCTCAATGGTCCAATCCTTATGGTCTTTGGCAAGCTTCAGCCTGGCTATCTTTTGCTTCTCATTGATGAAAGGCTTTTTTCTACCTTTACATGACTTGAGCCCTGCCTCTAGAAGCCTGTTACAAACTGTTCTTGCTGTGCACTTCACCCCAGCTGCCATTTGCCATTCCTTTTGTAAGTCACTTGATGTCATCCTGCTGTTGCTGAGTGACATTCGATTAAGATGACGGTCATCCCGGTCAGTGGAGACACGTTTTCGCCCTCTGCTGGCCTATAGCTTTGTTGTTCTCAATGTCATACACCACTACTGTGTCCACATAACAGCACTATACAATACCCATATACAGTGCCCAACTCGTATCATTATACAATACCTATTTTTCAGTGTGGTGCCTCTGAGCTCAGTGATTAACTGCAGCGATAATGTGTGCTAATGGTGATATTACCGCTGCAGCTTGTAAACAAACACTGGAGCACTGGCAGGGAGGCACTGCTGGTTTGGGGTTGGATGGGGGAGGCAATTACAGAGCTCATATAAGTTTATGCAGGAAATCCCCTTTATTAATCGGGTGTCCTGGGCATTTCCCCCTCTTCTATTGGGGTCTGATGTTTGGGTGGTATTCTCATCCAGGTGCATCACTCCAGTATGGGGTCGCCATCTTCCCTGTACTGCCCCCCATATTTTCCTCTCCCTTCCATGTTGTGACGTTGCTCTGGTTTTTGCAGCAGACAGACACCGAGGAGCAAACAAAGCATAGAGTATAAACTAATGGAGAATGTGATGAATTGTATGAGACTCTGGAGACGCCAAGTAACGCAACATCCCCATCCCCCAGCCGCTGCCCCCTCCTGTCCCTGCAGCCCACCATGTACCCAGACCGCCATCCTCTCGGTATTTGTGGCTTCCACCTGCACTGCAGTAATAGATAATTGCTCAGAGAAGCCTCATGCTCGGCTGTGATTGCTGTCGTCTACAGGGCGGCGAAGGATCCATGAAATTCTGTCACCTGAGAATCACAATGCATGATCTGCAGTGACTCCTCCAGACTCTGTGCATCTCAGTGCAAAGACTCCTCAGGGCTCGGTGCAGAGACTCCATAGTGCTCAGTGCAGAGAGTTCTCAGGGCTCGGTGCATATCGGAGCAGAGACTCCTAAGGGCTCAATGCAAGTCGGTGCAGACACCTCTCAAGGCTTGGTTCATCTCAGTGCAGAGATGCCTCAGAGCTCGGTGCATCTCAGTTCAGAGACTCCGCAGGTCTCAGTGAATCTCGATGCAGAGACTCCTCAGGGCTCAGTGAATCTCGGTGCAGAGACTCCTCAGAGCTCTGTGCATATCGTGAAGAGACTCCTCACTGCTCGATGCAACTGGGTGCAGAGACTCCTCAGGGCTCAGTTCATCTCAGTGCAGAGACTCCTCGCAGCTCAGGGCATCTCAGTTCAGAGACTCCTCAGGGCTCAGTCCAGATAGGTGCAGAGACTCCTCCGGGCTCAGTGCATCTTGGTGCAGAGATTCCTCAGGGCTCAATGCATATTGGTGCAGAGACGCCTCAGGGCTCGATGTAACTCGGTGCAGACTCCTCAGGGCTCGGTTCATCTCGGTGCAGAGACTCCTCAGAGCTCGGTGCATCTCAGTTCAGAGACTCCCCAGGGCTCAGTGAATCTCGATGCAGAGACTCCTCAGGGCTCGGTTCATCACGGTGCAGAGACTCCTCAGAGCTCAGGGCATCTCATTTCAGAGACTCCTCTGACCTCAGGGCATCTCAGTTCAGAGACTCCTCAGGGCTCAGTGCACCTTGGTGCAGAGACTACTCAAGGCTCAGTGCATCTTGGTGCAGAGACTCCTCAGGGTTCGATGCATACCGCTCAGGGCTCAGTGCATCTCAGTTGAGAGACTCCTAAGGGCTCAGTGAATCTTGGTGCAGACACTCGTCAGGGATCACTGAATCTCGGTGCAAAGACTCGTCAGGGATCAGTGAATCTTGGTGCAGAGACTCCACAGGGTTCGATGCATATTGGTGCAGAGACTCCTGAGGGCTCGGTGCAGTGATTCCTCATGGCTTGATGCAAGTCAGTGCAGAGACCCCTCAGGGCTCGGTTCATCTCGGTGCAGAGAATCCTCAGGGCTCGGTGCAGTGATTCCTCAGGGCTTGATGCAAGTCAGTGCAGAGACCCCTCAGGGCTCGGTTCATCTCGATGCAAAGACTCAGAACTCAGTGCATTTCAGTTCAGAGTCTCCTAAGGGCTCAGTGAATCTCGGTGCAGACACTCGTCAGAGATCAGTGAATCTCTGTGCAAAGACTTGAGGATCAGTGAATCTCGGCACAAACACTCTCCAGGGTTCGATGCATACCGGTGCTGAAACTCCTCAGGGCTCAGTGGATCTTGGTGCAGAGATTCCTCAGGGCTCGGTGCAGTGACTCCTCAGAGCTTGATGCAACTCAGTGCAGAGACCCCTCAGGGCTCGGTTCATCTCGGTGCAGAGACTCCTCAGAGCTCGGTGCATCTAAGTTCAGAGATTCCTCAGGGCATCTTGGTGCAGAGACTCCTCAGGGTTCAATGCATATTGGTGCAGAGACTCCTCAGGGCTCGGTTTATCTCGATGCAGAGACTCCTCAGTGCTCAGTGAATCTCGATGCAGAGACTCCTCAGTTCAGAGTGCAGAGACTCCTCAGGGCTCAGTGAATCTCAGTGCAAAGACTCCTCAGGGCTCGGTGCAGGGACTCCTCAGGGCTCGGTGCAGGGACTCCTTAGGGTTCGATGCATCTCGGTGCAGAGACTCCTCAGGGCTCGGTTCATCTCGGTGCAGAGACCCCTCAGGGCTCGGTTTATCTCGGTGCAGAGACCCCTCAGGGCTCGGTGCATTTCAGTTCAGTCTCCTAAGGGCTCAGTGAATCTTGGTGCAGATACTCGTCAGGGATCAGTGAATCTCGGTGCAGAGACTCCTCAGAGCTCTGTGCATATCGGTGAAGACTCCTCACTGTTCGATGCAACTGGGTGCAGAGACTCCTCAGGGCTCGGTTCATCTCGGTGCAGAGACTCCTCACTGCTCAGGGCATCTCAGTTCAGAAACTTGTCAGAGATCAGTGAATCTCGGCACAAACACTCCTCAGGGTTCGATACATACCAGTGTTGAAACTCCTCAGGGCTCAGTGAATCTTGGTGCAGAGATTCCTCAGGGCTCAGTGCAGTGACTCCTCAGGGCTTGATGCAACTCAGTGCAGAGACCCCTCAGGACTCGGTTCATCTTGGTGCACAGACTCCTCAGAGCTCGGTGCATCTCAGTTCAGAGACTCCTCAAGGCTCAGTGCATCTTGGTGCAGAGACTCCTCAGGGCTCAGCGCATCTTGGTGCAGTGACTCCTCCAGACTCGATGCAGAGACTCCTCATGGTTCAATGCATCTTGGTGCAAAGACTCCTCGCTGCATATCGCTGGGTTTCTGTGGTCACATAGGATTGGGGCAGATGCAAATCCATATAATTACTGAACCACAGAAGCCTCCTTCTTTGTTCCTGGGGTTCTTTGTGCAGTTGTGTTCACAGTTTTTTAGGCTAAGTGCACACATACCGGAACTCTCGCGGAAATTACCGCGAGAATTCCGGAATTCCAGTCCGCGGGAAAATCGCATTTTAAATTCCCGCGATTTTCCCACGGAAAAACTAGCATTTTGCAAGCGTATTTAGCTTGCAAAATGCTAGCGTTCTCCAAGCGATCTGTAGCATCGCTTGGAGAACTGATTGACAGGTTGGTCACACTCGTCAAACACAGTGTTTGACGAGTGTGACCAACTTTTTACTACTGAGGCCGCCTATGGAGCATCAGTAGTAAAAGATAAAATGTAAAAAAAAATAAAAAATGGTGTTATTCTCACCCTCCGACGTCCCGCGCATCCGTTCCCAGTAATCCTTTGCGAAAATGCCCGCGATGACGTCCGTTCTCGCGGGATCGCGATGTCTCGCGGTAATTCGCGATGACGTCGCGCGAATGACCGCAAGACTTTGCGATCCCGCGAGAACGGACGCCATCGCGGGCATTTTCGCAAAGGACTACTGGGAACGGGAGCGTGAAGAGAAGCGGAAAGACTGCGTGGGACGCAGGGCTGTGGAGTCGGTAAGCCAAACCTGCGACTCCGACTCCTCAATTTCCCTTACACCGACTCCGACTCCAACTCCGACTCCACGACTCCGACTCCCACACATATTGCTTATATTTAAGTGAAAAATTTATTGTAGTACAATGTGAACCTCAGACATTTAATCATTTTTATGATCCAATAATCAAGATATTTAGATAGAACAGAATATATATTGGTGTACTACCCGGTTTTCATTCTTTTTGGTACAGATACGATATGGATAGACAGATATGGATAAATGGATAGATAGAGCAGATTTCTAATCTGCTTTTGCTATTGAAAACATTATCTATGAGCTCAAAAACCTTTCAGGTGATGCGGTTTTTTAAAAAGATGATCAGCTTTTGCAGCTGAAAAACGTATCCTCAAAAAACACAGGAAAAACGCTGTGTGTGAATGTAGCCTTAGATCAGGAATAGAACAGCCATTTATAGGACATTTCATAACTTTCCCAAACTCCTATGAAAAAATATTCAGCACATTCTGCATTGAATTACTGTACCCAATTTATTATATATTTTAGGAGTCGGAGTCGGTCCATTTTATACCGACTCCAACTCCGACTCCACCAAAATGAGCACCGACTCCAACTCCACGACTCCGACTCCACAGCCCTGGTGGGACGTCGGAGGGTGAGAATAACAATATTTTTTATTTTTAAATTCTATTTTTTACAGGGATATGGTACCCACAGCCCGGAGGACAGTCTCCTCTCCTCCGGACCGTGGGTACCATCCGCAATTGTTCTGCTTACTTTCCGCATGGTGTGCACAGCCACATGCGGGAAGTAAGCGGAACAATGCATTCCTATGGGTGCGGGATCGCCGCGATTCCACAAATTAATGAGCATGCTGCGGTTTTTACCGCGAAGCGATTCCGCCGCGGTAAAAACCGCAGCATTAGCACAGCATTGCGGAATCCCATAGGAATGCATGGGATGCTTATTTTTCGCGTTTTCGCGGCAAAATCGCGCGGTTAAAACAGCCGCGGAAACGCGAAAAAAACGCCACGTGTGAACTCAGCCTTAGTAGTTTGATAGAATGGCGAGGTGTGCTTTACTGTGACTGTCACAAATGAGAAGCTCAGCATCACAAAATGGGGATGTAGTGCTGTTAAGATTCTCTGGTAGTACCAGACATGATAGGCTTAGATACATTGTCACAGCTTCACATGATGGGGATGTAGCACTCTGGAGATCTCTGCGGTTGTATGACAGAATAAGCTTAGCTACATTAGTTCAGCATCAGATGATGGGGTGAAGCATTGTGTGACACATATTGAGCTTAGATACAGTGTCTCAGCTTCATATAATTGGGATGTATGATTGTGGGATTCCCTGGGACAGTCCCACACGAGCTTACATACAGTGTCTCATCTTCATATAATTGGGAAGTAGGATTGTGGGGTTCCCTGGGGCAGTCCCACACATGATGAGCTTAGATACAGTGTCTCAGCTTTATATAATTGGGATTTGTGATTGTGGGGTTCCCTGGGGCAGTCCTACACATGATGAGCTTACAGTGTCTCGGCTTCATATAATTGGGATGTATGATTTTGGGGTTCCCTGGGGCAGTCCCACACATGATGAGCTTAAATGCAGTGTCTCAGCTACATATAATTGGGATATATGATTGTTGGGTTCCCTGAGGCAGTCCCACACATGATGAGCTTAGATACAGTGTCTCAGCTTCATATAATTGGGTTGTGTGTGGGCTTCCCTGGAGCAGTCCCACACTTGATGAGCTTAGATGCAGTGTCTCAGCTACATATAATTGGGATAAGATTATTGGGTTCCCTGAGGCAGTCCCACACATGATGAGCTTAGATACAGTTGTGGCCAAAAGTATTGACACCCCTGCAATTCTGTCAGATAATACTCAGTTTCTTCCTGAAAATGATTGCAAACACAAATTCTTTGGTATTATTACCTTCATTTAATTTGTCTTAAATGAAAAAACACAAAAGAGAATGAAGCAAAAAGCAAAACATTGATCATTTCTCACAAAACTCCAAAAATGGGCCACACAAAAGTATTGGCACCCTCAGCCTAATACTTGGTTGCACAACCTTTAGCCAAAATAACTGCGACCAACCGCTTCCGGTAACCATCAATGAGTTTCTTACAATGCTCTGCTGGAATTTTAGACCATTCTTCTTTGGCAAACTGCTCCAGGTCCCTGATATTTGAAGGGTGCCATCTCCAAACTGCCATTTTTAGATCTCTCCACAGGTGTTCTATGGGATTCAGGTCTGAACTCATTGCTGGCCACCTTAGAAGTCTCCAGTGCTTGCTCTCAAACCATTTTCTAGTGCTTTTTGAAGTGTGTTTTGGGTCATTGTCCTGCTGGAAGACCCATGACCTCTGAGGGAGACCCAGCTTTCTCACACTGGGCCCTACATTATGCTGCAAAATTTGTTGGTAGTCTTCAGACTTCATAATGCCATGCACACGGTCAAGCAGTCCAGTGCCAGAGGCAGCAAAGCAACCCCAAAACATCAGGGAACCTCCGCCATGTTTGACTGTATTGACCGTGTTCTTTTCTTTGAATGCCTCTTTTTTTCTCCTGTAAACTCTATGTTGATGCCTTTGCCCAAAAAGCTCTACTTTTGTCTCATCTGACCAGAGAACATTCTTCCAAAACGTTTTAGGCTTTTTCAGGTAAGATTTGGCAAACTCCAGCCTGGCTTTTTTATGTCTCGGGGTAAGAAGTGGGGTCTTCCTGGGTCTCCTACCATACAGTCCCTTTTCATTCAGACGCCGATGGATAATAATACGGGTTGACACTGTTGTACCCTCGGACTGCAGGGCAGCTTGAACTTGTTTGGATGTTAGTCGAGGTTCTTTATCCAACATCCGCACAATCTTGCGTTGAAATCTCTTGTCAATTTTTCTTTTCCGTCCACATCTAGGGAGGTTAGCCACAGTGCCATGGGCTTTAAACTTCTTGATGACACTGCGCACGGTAGACACAGGAACATTCTGGCCTTTGGAGATGGACTTGTAGCCTTGAGATTGCTCATGCTTCCTCACAATTTGGTTTCTCAAGTCCCCAGACAGTTCTTTGGTCTTCTTTCTTTTCTCCATGCTCAATGTGGTACACACAAGGACACAGGACAGAGGTTGAGTCAACTTTAATCCATGTCAACTGGCTGCAAGTGTGATTTAGTTATTGCCAACACCTGTTAGGTGCTACAGGTAAGTTACAGGTGCTGTTAATTACACAAATTAGAGAAGCATCACATGATTTTTCGAATAGTGCCAATACTTTTGTCCACCCTCTTTTTTATGTTTGGTGTGGAATTATATCCAATTTGGCTTTAGGACAATTCTTTTTGTGTTTTTTTTTCATTTAAGACAAATTAAATGAAGATAATACCAAAGAATTTGTGTTTGCAATCATTTTCAGGAAGAAACTGAGTATTATCTGACAGAATTGCAGGGGTGTCAATACTTTTGGCCACAACTGTACAGTGTCTCAGCTTCATATAATTAGGATGTGTGATTGTGGGATTCCCTGGCACAGTCCCACACATGATGAACTTGGATACAGTTGCCTGGGGCAGTCCCACGCATGATGAGCTTAGATCGTCAGAGTATGGGCATGTCCAGGCCCTGTTTAATCACGCCCCTTAGTAATCAAAATGCCTTATGTGGTGAAAATAGCTAATCAATCATATGTAGGCATCCGTCCCGCTACACCAGTTAACTTAGCGCACACCGCACTGACAAGTGTCCGGGGAGACGCCGTGGCCGTGCAGCCAGCCTGACGCCACGGTCACGTGACTCAGCCTCCTCCACGTCACGGTGGGCGGGGTTTTGATTCCTTGCTGCGGCGTCTCCCCGGACACTTGTCAGTGCGGTGTGCGCATACTCTGACGATTTGCCTTTTCATAGGCTAAAGAGTCCAATACCAATTATTTAGATGGCGTCATACCACGCCCCTTCCCCCCTGACCTATTGTTAAAGCGAAAGCGATCTTGTACTCCTGCTTTATTTTAACATATGTAGTTCCGGCTCCTGCCTGACCTATTACAAATACGATTAGTGCACTATTTTCTGCTACTCATGTACTGATTGGTCTCTGTGTACTATAAAACTTTACCCTGTATGGTGTGATGCCACCCCCAGAAGGCGTTTGCCGAAACGTGCGTTGGGGATGTCACCACCACCCACGGGAGGTAAGGTCTATCTGCACTAATCCATTGTTACGTACGCAATAGCTAGCTATACGCTGTTTTTTTTAGTGAAACTATGTTTATCATGGGGTTTGAGATACCAGCATATGTATAGCACCATTTAGATATTTAAAGTATATGCAGCCTCCTCATAGAGTCATTGTGGGTTATGGTGCCATTTCTGTGGTTTCCCACTTTTTAATGAGTCTTGTCTTTTTAAATTTTTCTATGTGTATTATTCAAATAAAGTTTATATGTCTTTTTTTGCAAAGTTGGTTTCTGTGTACATTTTCTTCTTGGATGTTATTGCTCTGTACGAAACCGATTAGGATGTCCCTAAGGCCTCTTTCACACTTCCGTTTTTGACCATCAGTCAAAATCCGCAAGTTTTTGAAAAAACCGGATCCGCCATTTTTTTTGGCGGATCCGTTTTTTTCCCCATAGAGTTGCATTACCGGCGGATCATGACGGATGGCCATCCGTTGGATCCGTTTTTTTGCGGATCCGCCAAAATGTTTGCGTCCGCCGGCATGCCTGGACGGACCCGGCAACGTTTTTTTGCCCGTAGGATCCGCATTTTACAGTGCGCATGCCCGGAGAAAGGAAGTCAGGCGGGGATTTAACCCTGAAATCCTTTCTGGCGGTGGAAAAAAAAAATCAAATCTCTCTCTCTCGGATTTTAACTGACAAGAAAAAACGGAAGTGTGAAAGAGGCCTAATGAGATTTGGCACTACTACACTTGAATTTCATAAATGTTTAAGTGCCGTATATGCATCACTACAATCTATCAATGTCTCAGCTTCGCATAATTGGGATTCATGATTGTGGGGTTCCCTGGGGCAGTCCCACACATGATGAGCTTAGACACAGTGTCTCAGCTTTATATAATTGGGCTGTGTGATTGTGGGGTTCCCTGGGGCAGTCCCACACATGACGAGCTTAGATACAGTGTCTCAGCTTCGTATCATTGGGATTCATGATTGTGGGGTTCCGCGGGGCAGTCCCACACATGATGAGCCTAGACACAGTGTCTCAGCTTTATATAATTGGGCTGTGTGATTGTGGGGTTCCGCGGGGCAGTCCCACACATGATGAGCCTAGACACAGTGTCTCAGCTTTATATAATTGGGATTCATGATTGTGGGGTTCCGTGGGGCAATCCCACACAGGTTAAGTTTAGATACAGTGTCTCAGTATCTGTGGGATTTTCTGGGTACCACAGGTTAAACTTAGATACACGGCACGTGATCATGTCGATGGACTCTTGCGGGTAACACTGAGCAGACAGATCATGGAGGATTAGAAGGGACCTTTTTATCAACCTAAATAGGATTCTTCCCTGTAAGTGGAAACTCGCGGGGATTTCAGCGGCTTCATACAGGATAAGATTTAATTTACATTCAGTCAGGACTGAAGGACAAGGATTCAATTCTGGGCTTATTTTCCACTGCTGACATCATATAGGCGCTTCCAGCACCGCAGGTCCATGCTGAAACTACTCTGTGCTGCTGGGGCATCCTGCTCCTTCTTCTATGAGACTGTCATTCACTGGCCTCCCACATAATCTCTCCACTCCTCTCCTAAAATACTCTGTGCTTCTGGGAGAGCTGCTCCATCCACTATAAAACTTATGTCACCTTGAGAATATCAGCAGACTCCTCCTCTTAAATATTCGGTGCTGCTGGGCACCCTTCTCCTTCCACAATGTGTAACCTCAACCAAGTTTAGCACCCTCCTCCCCTGAAATCCTCTGTGCTGCTCCCATTTCTCTCAGTCTGTGACCTTCGGCACAAGATTGTAGTCGCCTTCCCCTTCATGTGCCATTGTTGAAGCCTGAGTACTCCTGGATACAATTGTCCTCCTGTGTCCTTGTGGTGTCAGCATAATAGGCATCTGTCGATCAGTGACTGGTGGCGTACAACCGCACATCTTTTAACTGAAGCTTCTTCTTTACCTAATTTTTTTTTTTTTTTTTTTTTTTTGGGGGGGGGGGGGGCGATAACCAACCGTTCAGTCTACGTTTGTGCATTGTAACCCCCCTCTTGGCTATAGTAATAGTTGGCCGTCCCATGCTGTTATACAGTAACATGTGAAATGTCAGAAGTCTTCCCGAGACCAATGTATGATGATTAAACATGATAGTTCCCCTTAAAGATGTGAATCTTCTGGTTTAGTTGCGATGGTGGGGGGTCAGGAAACAAGGACATCCCTAGTGCCGGGCTGCAGTGGTAGGTGGCAATTGTACTGATGGGGTCAGGGGTGCAGATGTGGCGGACCCTCTGCCAAATAGCGCCTCAGATACAAATGTTTTTATTTCTGCAAAACAAATTCTAAAAATGCTACAATCAGACATCAGGTGACCGCAGCCATCAGATCTGACCCGACAGTCACTGGATCCAGGGACCCAGATCTTTATGACCACTGAGGAATTGGCTGCTTATTAAGGGGATGTCATGCATAAAGAAGTCATAATAACACATCCCTTTAAATCCAAAGTCATTTTCAAACTGTCATGTTTCTAGCTAAGATTTCCATAGAATTCTTGCAAAATTGCACAAAAACCGTAGAGGGGGCTGCCGTGCTCCGAGGACTGTAGACTGAATTTTACAACCTTCTCCCCGGAGTAATAAAAAGTGCCTTTATCTTACTGCAAAACACTAGACTCAACTTAGATTAAAAAAAAAAAAAAAAAAAAAAAAAAAATGCAAAATCAATCCTAAAGCCACCACCATTGTGATAAATGGCACTGAATGACGTGCAGTGGTCGGGGAGAGCTCCGGAGCCGGCCGTAACAAGGACACACTGAGCCTGTGCTGGGTGACAGTAATTGGAAACCCCGACTGGCAGCGACTTTGATATGAAGAACCTGGGTGTCGCGAAAATCCCCCAGAGGCTGAGATGAAAGGTGACTTGTGCTAGATATGTACTTCATGGCAAGGTCATCTCAGCCTGTGACAGCAGCACAGGGGTCCAGGCACAAAAGGATGAAAAGCAGTAACCGACCAGTCAGTACTGGGACCAATGGGAGAATGGGAGGACAAAAGTGGTCTGTGCTAAAGTATCAGGGCAATGTGTCTATTAGTGTTCAGACCCCAGCGACCAGACCTATCGATAAGTGCATATGTCCCAGCAGCTTGGGGACTTTAGGTTATAATAAAGTTCTGTTTTCCAATCTGTGGCTTTCGGCAATTGCAAAACTACAACTCCCAGCAACTTAAAAACTATACCAGTGGTCACATATGTGTCGCTCTCCAGACACTTTAAAACTACAACTCCCAGCAGCTTAAGAACTATGCCAGCGGTCACACGTGACGCTCTCCAGATACTATAAAACTACAACTCCCAGCAGCTTAAGAACTATGCCAGCGGTCACATGTGTCGCTCTTCAGATACTATAAAACTACAACTCCCAGCAGCGTAAGAACTATGCCAGCGGTCACACGTGACGCTCTCCAGATACTGTAAAACTACAACTCCCAGCAGCGTAAGAACTATGCCAGCGGTCACACGTGTCGCTCTCCAGATACTATAAAACTATGACTCCCAGCAGCTTAAGAACTATGCCAGCGGTCACACGTGACGCTCTCCAGATACTATAGAATTACAACTCCCAGCAGCTTAAGAACTATACCAGCGGTCACACGTGTCGCTCTCCAGATACTATAAAACTACGACTCCCAGCAGCTTAAGAACTATGCCAGCGGTCACACGTGTCGCTCTCCAGATGCTATAGAACTACAACTCCCAGCAGCTTAAGAACTATGCCAGCGGTCACACGTGTCGCTCTCCAGATGCTATAAAACTACAACTCCCAGCAGCTTAAGAACTATACCAGCGGTCACACGTGACGCTCTCCAGATACTGTAAAACTACAACTCCCAGCAGCTTAAGAACTATGCCAGCGGTCACACGTGACGCTCTCCAGATACTATAAAACTACGACTCCCAGCAGCTTAAGAACTATGCCAGCGGTCACACGTGTCGCTCTCCAGATGCTATAAAACTACAACTCCCAGCAGCTTAAGAACTATACCAGCGGTCACACGTGACGCTCTCCAGATACTGTAAAACTACAACTCCCAGCAGCTTAAGAACTATGCCAGCGGTCACACATGCCGCTCTCCAGATGCTATAAAACTACAACTCCCAGCAGCTTAAGAACTATGCCAGCGGTCACACGTGACGCTCTCCAGATACTATAAAACTACAACTCCCAGCAGCTTAAGAACTATGCCAGCGGTCACACGTGACGCTCTCCAGATACTATAAAACTACGACTCCCAGCAGCTTAAGAACTATGCCAGCGGTCACACGTGTCGCTCTCCAGATGCTATAAAACTACAACTCCCAGGAGCTTAAGAACTATACCAGCGGTCACACGTGTCGCTCTCCAGATATTATAAAACTACAACTCACAGCAGCTTAAGAACTATACCAGCGGTCACACGTGACGCTCTCCAGATACTGTAAAACTACAACTCCCAGCAGCTTAAGAACTATGCCAGCGGTCACACGTGCCGCTCTCCAGATGCTATAAAACTACAACTCCCAGCAGCTTAAGAACTATGCCAGCGGTCACACGTGACGCTCTCCAGATACTATAAAACTACAACTCCCAGCAGCTTAAGAACTATGCCAGCGGTCACACGTGACGCTCTCCAGATACTATAAAACTACGACTCCCAGCAGCGTAAGAACTATGCCAGCGGTCACACGTGACGCTCTCCAGATACTGTAAAACTACAACTCCCAGCAGCGTAAGAACTATGCCAGCGGTCACACGTGTCGCTCTCCAGATACTATAAAACTACGACTCCCAGCAGCTTAAGAACTATGCCAGCGGTCACACGTGACGCTCTCCAGATACTATAGAATTACAACTCCCAGCAGCTTAAGAACTATACCAGCGGTCACACGTGTCGCTCTCCAGATACTATAAAACTACGACTCCCAGCAGCTTAAGAACTATGCCAGCGGTCACACGTGTCGCTCTCCAGATGCTATAGAACTACAACTCCCAGCAGCTTAAGAACTATGCCAGCGGTCACACGTGTCGCTCTCCAGATGCTATAAAACTACAACTCCCAGCAGCTTAAGAACTATACCAGCGGTCACACGTGACGCTCTCCAGATACTGTAAAACTACAACTCCCAGCAGCTTAAGAACTATGCCAGCGGTCACACGTGACGCTCTCCAGATACTATAAAACTACGACTCCCAGCAGCTTAAGAACTATGCCAGCGGTCACACGTGTTGCTCTCCAGATACTTTAAAACTGCAACTCCCAGCAGCTTAAGAACTATGCCAGCGGTCACACGTGTCGCTCTCCAGATACTTTACATCAGCCAGACTAGAAATGCTTCGGCCAGCATGCCCGGCACCTCTTCTTATTAGTAGACCTCTTGTGACATCATGTGTGTGCTGTGCCGCTATAAGGATATGGACATGCTGCTCATGTTTCTCCCTTGAAGAAACAAGTTTGTTGTTGTTGAAGTGTGTGTAAGATATAATAATTGTTAACGACATGAAATATGAACTGTATTGTGAATTGTGTTGTGCGTTAGGTATGTGCAGTTTGACTGTAGGAACAGTTAATGTTTGGCACTAGCCCATGGTGAGAGGGGCAGCATAGGGAAAAGTACTGTTTTTTTGCTAGGAAGACAAATAGGGCCTGGAGTGCTGAATGAGCAGACCTGAAGGTCCAGGGTAAACAGTGCCGCATTCGAGGGTCACCCTAAATGAGAGAAGACTGAAGAGAAGGGATAACGAAATCCGAATGACAAGTGACTGAGAGACAGAGTGGCCTTCCAGAGACAGGTCTTAGAAGACAACGCCTAGCCACGCGACGCCGGGTTTATAACACTGGAAGGTAACAGACCTAAAACAGGGCTGAGTACGCGGGACTTGTGAAGGGTCCTAATTGAGAGTTCCAGGGTGCCAGTAGTGGAAAGAGGAGGCGAAACCGAGGAACAAGTAGATGACACTTGTTAATCAGGCTGTTGCATTAAAGCTGGGCTGTGATGAAGTAGCCGGGAGAAACAGTGAACATAAAAAAACTGGCGTAAACCACTGAGGAAGAAAACTGTGGGAAATGCTTCAAGTTGTAAAGGAAACCTCCATAAGATTTTGTACCTGCTCTTCCCTGTATATAACCCTTATCAAGTTACTGTTCAGTAAAGAGTTTTTCTTTGAATGGTGGTCTCCCTCATTAAACTGTGAAACGTCTGGTCTTGGCCAGCCCACAACATCGGTTACATGCTGCCTGCACAGGTGTAGTGCCCTCCCAGCACAAGTCCACACACCCATCCAGGACCTCCACCTTCATGTAACATGCTGGGCCACCACAGATGTGTACCTCACCCATGGCTACCTCCCCGCGCAACGTTACCGCAATGATGACGTTGCAGCACCTACAAGTCAGAAGCACCACCAAAGATTTAGGCAGATAGGCAGGGCTAGCAAGGCTGTGATCTGGCAGCCACGGACTAGCCACGTGACAGAGGGACCAGAGTCCTACCAATCTTTTTGTAGAACACCAGAGATCAAATGAGTGACATGTCAGATTTCTGCCGGAGAGCAGTGGACAGATGGGAAACTTATTGCTACAGAATTGTTCTTGATGCCGAATGTAAGATAAGCAAGAACTGCTGCCCGGATACTGAGAGTTTCCCTTTTTCTTGACTTGAGTTTGGATTCAGATGATCCATGTTAGTATAAGTTTTTCCAGAAAGCTCCGTGATTCATTGATAAAACCTTCATGGGTGTGTTAATGATTAATCCTAAAATAGAGCTGACGGTGGCGCAGCTCCCTGTGTGGTCTGATGTGCGGAGGCGAGGGGGTGTACTGAGGAGCTTGCAGTCTAATTGTCTAATTCTGCCTCCTGTCTTGTGTCTTGCAGTTACAGAGAAGGAGGTGCAGCAGTGGTAAGTCTCCATATCCTCAATGTTTGTATTGTATGCGGAAGCCTTTGTGTAACGGGAGACTTCACATAAAATGCATCACTGCAAGCATGCAAATTGTCCCAGTGGAGGTGGTTATTGGCCGTACAGCTTATATAGGTGAAGCACAGATTTGTGGTGTTCACCTGTACAAGCCACAAAGCTGCTGCAAATGTGGATTATATAATTAAAGGGGGATTCCATTAATGTGGTTTCATTAAATTCCATGGCTGCTGTGCGTTTAAAAACGTTGCCTTTTTCGACAAGTTTTCCCCACCTTGGCTTCTACTAAGAGCCTGAAAAAAAAATACATATAAAATCACAATTGTGTTTAACTGCAGAATCCTTTCATTTCTGCACTAAGAACAAATAATAATTTTAAAAAATCTGCACCAAAAAACGCATAGAACAAAAGGTAAAAAAACGCAATTAGCGGAGAAGTTGGCTGTGGCATATTTTTGCTGCGGAAACCGGAGGAAAATACCTAAAATAAAACGCTGCATTACACAGTGCCAGCGTGGGGCCCGAGATATTAAAAATATATAACATTGACAGGAGGATTTCAGATCTGAATCATGTTAATGTATGCCAAGCAGAGGGTGAGACTTGCCTCTTCATAATGAGCTCTGCTGCGTATTTACTGTGGTGGGAGAAGTTTGATTTATAGGAAAATAACCGAAGGCCGGGTTCAGACCAGCATTTTCAAAATCGCCTACATTTTCTGGATGGAAAAAGGGCGAAATGTCATCTGCATGGTGTCCCATCTGTCATCCATAAGTCTCTTTATACAGCCGTGTGGTATCTGTGGTGCATGCTGCAATTTTTATACTCACATATAGTTCTATATGTCTCTGCGGCTGGTCCATATACCGTATATAGTGCCTTGCAAAAGTATTCGGCCCCCTGGAACTTTTCAACCTTTTCCCACATATCATGCTTCAAACATAAAGATAACAAATGTAAATTTTTGGTGAAGAATCAACAAGTGGAACACAATTGTGAAGTTGAACGAAATTTATTGGATATTTTAAATTTTTGTGGAAATTCAAAAACTGAAAAAAGTGTGGCGTGCAGTAATATTCGGCCCCTTTAAATTAATACTTTGTTGCGCCACCTTTCGCTGCAATTACAGCTACAAGTCGCTTGGGATATGTCTCTTTCAGTTTTGTACATCGAGAGACTGAAATTCTTGCCCATTCTTCCTTGGCAAACAGCTCGAGCTCGGTGAGGTTTGATGGAGATCGTTTGTGAACAGCAGTTTATTCGGACTCCCATGACAGCACCACGAGAGAGGGGATCCGCCCTATAGGAACAGGAAACCTACAGATACAAAAAGAGCAGCACCTCTCCCACGCATCAGTTTGGTTTCCTGTTCCTGAGGGGACGGGATCCTACAGAAGAGCCGGATCCCAGGCCGGCCAGCCGATACCGGTAGCGAGGGGGTCTCCTACCTCGGCCTGGTGCGGATCTCCTGGAGGAAGCCACGGTGGCCCAGGATGGGTGTCACGGCGGTGGCGTGTGCAGCAGGGAGCGGCGTCCGGAGGATGTCCGTCTCCGGGATTAGGCCGCCGCCGGTGAGTATATTCCCCCCCAGGGGTTCCCGGCTCCGGCGGCACAGGTACGACGGCAGCGCGGCTGCAGGGGGCTGTGACCTGGTGGCGCTGCTTCCGGGGCTCCCGGGCGTCCCGCGTGACTTCCGGTCTTTCCCGGGGTAGCGGTGACGTCAGGGGGCGGGCGGAGGATGCGCTTCCGGGTCAGCGCGCCACTGCGCATGCGCGAAGGATCCAAGATGGCGGCGCCCATCGGAAACACCGATAGCGTCGGCTTTCGGACCGGGTCCGGTGCCAGCTGGGGTAGGGAGCCCTGTTAAGGGGGGGGGAGGGGAGCGGCATGGATACTGCTGACCGGAGGAGGGGTATTTAGGCAGGACCCCGGCAGGGTACCTTGCCTTGGCCACATTATTACAAGCAGCAGCGTACAGCAGCAGCAGTGGTAATGGAGAGTGATCGAGAGCAACACCAGCAGCAGCGGCAGAAGCAAGGGCGACAGCAGCGGCAAACATCACTGCCGCCCCTGGATGACCTTCGGCAGGTCAAACAGAAAAAGAAAGTGTCCCGTGACAGTAATGAGCGGCCGGGACGAAGTGACCAGTCCACTCGTAAGAGCTCCTCCAGGCAGACAGGAGCATCGGCTGAAAGAAATCCCCCTCATTCTCCGGTACTTGATTGTGGCACTGGTAAGTGATCTTCGTGAAAGTTCACTCAGTGACGGGACCCCCCTTCTGTGTTTTTTTTTTTCTAGGGGAAAAAAGCTACAAGTAAGACTAAACATAGGGAATGCGCACCCTGTGCATGCCCATTACCGGACGCGTGCCTCAAAAAATTGTGCCCCCCCTGTATTCAGCAGACAGTGGCAGAAGAGTCGCCCGCGGTAGCGGCGAGTTTAAGGGACATTGTCAGGGCAGAAATGAGGGAAACCATAAAGTCCTTATCCCAGCCGGAAGGTCTAAGGGGCGAGGTCCCGGCGGAGTCCGATTCCTCTGTAGAGTGGAGAAAAAGCAGAGACTCCCAGGCTTCATCTCCCTCGTCCTCCTCAGGAGAAGAGGACTCGGGGCGATTTTGTCTGCCTCTTGACCGGGTAGACAAGCTGGTCAAAGCAGTCAGAGGGACAATGGAGGTAGAGGAGCTTAAGCCCCAGTTGTCCATGCAGGATGTCATGTTCTGTGGGCTGGAACAGAGGAAGCGGAGAGTCTTCCCGTTAAATCAAAAGATCCAGGATCTGATCCACAGAGAGTGGAAAAAAACGGATAAAAGAGGGTCGCTACCACCAGCCCTCAAACGCAGATACCCCTTCGACGATCCGGCAGTGAATACTTGGGACAGAGCCCCCAAATTAGACGCAGCCATTGCAAAGGCATCGAAAAAATCCTCGCTGCCCTTTGAGGACATGGGATCCCTTAAAGATCCCCTAGACAGAAAGGCTGATACTTTCCTTAAAAACACCTGGGAAATGGCGGCCGGGTCCTTAAGACCAGCAGTGGCTTCAACGTGCACGGCCAGGTCCATGATGGTCTGGTTGGACCAGTTGGAGTCACAACTAAAACAGGGTACATCAAGACAGACAATTCTTGGGGCCCTACCGACCATCCAAGAGGGAGCAGCCTTCCTAGCAGATGCCTCAGCGGATGCAGTGAGAATGGCCGCCAGAGCAGCAGGTCTCTCCAATGCAGCTCGCAGAGCCCTGTGGCTAAAGTGCTGGCAGGGAGACATTCAGTCCAGAGCAAAGCTCTGTGCGATTCCATGTGAGGGCGAATATTTGTTCGGAGCTGTCCTAGACGAGCTGCTTGAGAAGGCGGGGGACGACAAGAAAAAATTCCCAAACCTTTCGTCTGCATCCTACCGTCGTCCATTTGGTAGAAGGAGATTCGGCCAGGGGAGAAGGCGCAACTCTTCGCCTATTAGAGATCGCCCCAGATGGGAAGACAGAAGGAGAAGAGGTACGGGCTATATGTTCACACGCTCGTCGAGAGATCAAAAGAGACCAAATCAATGACTAGCAATTCCTGTGGGGGGTAGACTGTCATCCTTCTTCCCGGCATGGTCACAGATTACAAATAGTGACTGGGTGCGCAAGGTAATATCCACCGGGCTTAGATTGGAATTTACCCAGATCCCGCGGGATACCTTTAAAACTAACCCCCTTAAGATCTTCTCATCTCGAACAAGCGGCTTTAAAAGCGGAAGTCTTGAGCCTATGCCAAAAAAATGTCCTGGTAGAGGTTCCAGAAGCTGAAAGAGGAAGAGGGTTTTACTCTCCCCTGTTTCTAATCCAGAAACCTGATAAGACATTCAGAACGATTATAAACCTTCGTTCCCTTAACGAGTTTTTGATTAATCGTACATTTAAAATGGAGTCCATTAATACAACAATAAAAATATTGTTTAAAGGTTGTTTTATGGCAGTCATAGATTTGAAAGATGCGTACTATCATGTACCTATCCATACAGACTTCCAGCAGTTCCTGAGGGTGGCAGTTTCAGTAGATGGCACAGTGCGTCATTATCAGTATAGAGCCCTTCCCTTTGGTCTCTCGGCAGCACCCAGGGTATTTACAAAGATAGTGGCCGAAGTTATGGCTCATTTACGGGAGGTTGACGTCTTAATCATTCCATATTTAGACGATTTCTTGATTGTGGGAAAATCAGTGGATCATTGTAGATCCCAGATAGAAAAAGCTAGATCCAGGTTACAAAACCTCGGATGGATTTTAAACTACGAGAAATCCCGACTCCAGCCCTTGAAAATACAGAAGTTTCTAGGCTTATTACTAAATTCAGAGACTCAGCAGTGCCTGCTGCCACTAGATAAATTACAAAAGATACAGGAGCAGGTTCTTCGGGCAATTGATAGTCCATCTATGACCCTCAGACAGGCCATGTCCCTGTTAGGCTCTCTAACTTCATGCATCCCAGCAGTCAGGTGGGCACAATTCCACACCAGAGCCCTTCAAAACGACGTCTTGGTTAATAGCAGGGCCCTGGAAGGCTCCTTACAAGGTCGAATGTTGCTAATCCCCTCAGCTGTTACATCACTGAGATGGCGGCTCGATAGCGAGAACCTAGCATCAGGGGTGCCCTGGATAACACAGATAACCCGTATTATAACCACAGACGCAAGTTCCTTTGGTTGGGGAGCCCATATGGGGGACATAGTGTTACAGGGACAGTGGGATTCTGATTCTGAAATCTCATCCAACCAGAGAGAGCTATTGGCGATAGAACGGGCAGTCAAAAAACTCATTATGTATCTACAGGGCCATCATGTGAGGATACACTCGGACAACCAAGTAGCGGTAGCATATGTCAACCACCAAGGTGGAACCCGCTCCAGCGCTCTAATGCAGATAACAGAACGGCTCCTCCAGATAGCAGAGAGAAATTTTCTGTCTTTAACCGCGCTCCACATCAGCGGAAAGGACAACATAAGAGCAGACTTTTTAAGCCGCAAGGCTCTAAGACAAGGAGACTGGTCTTTGAACAAAGATATTTACCACCAGATTGTCCGCAGATGGGGTCAGCCAGAGGTAGACCGCTTTGCCACCAGAGAAAACAGAAAAGAAAGATCGTTCTGCTCTCTGAACCCCAGGGAAAATCCCCTGGCGGTGGATGCCCTCCTGATAAGATGGGACTTTTCTCTGGCATACGCCTTCCCGCCATTGAATCTTCTTCCTCTGGTAGTCAGGAAGATCAGAGAGGATCGGGCAAAAGTCATACTAATTGCCCCCTTTTGGCCCAGGAGGACCTGGTTCGCATGGTTGAGGACCATGTCGGTAGGCGATCCCTGGGTACTGCCGAACCTTCCGGATCTCCTCTACCAGGGGCCAGTCAGCCACCCACAAGTAGCGGGACTTCATTTGACGGCGTGGTGTTTGAAAGGTCACTATTAAAGGATAGAGGGTTCTCCAAGAACTTAATTGACACCCTCCTAAAGAGCAGAAAATTAACTACCACTAACATCTATGCTAGGACCTGGAAACGCTTCCTGTCCACCTTTCACTTTGACGTCAGAGACGGAATTCCCACGAAACATATTCTGGAATTTCTCCAGAAAGGTTTCGAATTGGGTCTCTCCACAAGTACATTGAAAGTGCAGGTTTCAGCCTTAGGGGCCCTGTTTGCAGGTGATATTGCAAAAAATTATTGGGTAGCAAGGTTCATCAGAGCAGCGGCCAGATCGAGACCTATACACAAAGACAGATGTGTGCCGTGGGACTTAAACTTAGTCCTTACAGCCATGACGGAAAGTCCGTTTGAACCTTTAGATTCTGCCTCACTAAAGGTTATATCTCTTAAGACAGCATTTCTGGTAGCGATAACATCCGCACGTAGGGTGAGCGACATACAGGCACTTTCCAGATTGCCCCCTTACACAGAGTTCTTACAAGATAGAGTAATCCTAAGGCCAGATCCAGCATGCCTTCCCAAGGTAGCAACACAATTCCACAGGACACAGGAGATAGTTCTGCCTTCCTTCCTCCCTAATCCAACCAACCCTAAAGAGCAGAAACTTCAGGCATTAGATATTAGGAGGTGCTTACTTACATATTTAGCAGCCACGGATCCTTGGAAGAAGGAAAACGCATTATTCCTATCCTTCCAAGGTCCCAGGAAAGGATACAGAGTATCAAAACGCACGTTAGCAAGGTGGATTAGGGAGGCTATCTCTCTTGCCTACACAGCAGGTGGCGGCCCAGCTCCACAGAATCTGAGGGCGCATTCCACTCGGGCCATGGCATCATCCTGGGCAGAAAGATCTGGAGTATCAATTGATCAAATATGTAAGGCGGCCACCTGGTCATCTCCTTCCACCTTCTTTAACCACTATCGGTTAGACATGGGTGCCTCCTCAGACCTCACCTTCGGGCTAAGGGTGCTGCAGGCTGTAGTCCCTCCCTAAGTTAGTTTACATCTCTGTAATTCTCTCGTGGTGCTGTCATGGGAGTCCGAATAAAGTATTAAGTTACGTACCGGTAACGGTATTTTTCGGAAGCCCATGACAGCACCCTTAGTTCCCTCCCTTGTTCACATATAGGGGTGCACTCCTTTAGAAGATTGTTCATAAAATCACCTTATGGGGGAGATGGTATAAAATAATTCTGGTAAATAGGGTAGATAGGTTGTATATATTATATGTTGTGTACTAACCATGGTAGCCTCTCAAGCTCTGTAATCCAACTGATGCGTGGGAGAGGTGCCGCCCTTTTTGTATCTGTAGGTTTCCTGTTCCTATAGGGCGGATCCCCTCTCTCGTGGTGCTGTCATGGGCTTCCGAAAAATACCGTTACCGGTACGTAACTTAATACTTTTCAGCTCTTTCCACAGATTCTCGATTGGATTCAGGTCTGGACTTTGACTTGCCAATTTCTAACACCTGTATACGTTTATTTGTGAACCATTCCATTATAGATTTTGCTTTATGTTTGGGATCATTGTCTTGTTCGAAGACAAATTTCCGGCCCAGTCTCAGGTCTTTTGCAGACTCCAACAGGTTTTCTTCAAGAATGCTCCATCCATCTTCCCATCAACGTTAGCCATCTTCCCTGTCCCTGCTTAAGAAAAGCAGGCCCAAACCATGATGCTGCCACCACCATGTTTGACAGTGGGGATGGTGTGTTCAGGGTGATGAGCTGTGTTGCCTTTACGCCAAACATATCGTTTGGCATTGTTGCCAAAAAGTTCGATTTTGGTTTCATCTGACCAGAGCACCGTCTTCCACATGCTTGGTGTGTCTCCCAGGTGGCTTGTTGAAAAATATTCAGAATTAAGAGTCCTCAGTGGTTGATACCTTCTAATGGCTAACTGATTTTTCTATCTACTGGCTAACACGGTACAAAGATATACATCTTTCCTGTATCAAGGTGGCTTGTTGCAAACTTTTAAACAACACTTTTTATGGATATCTTTGAGAAATGGCCTTCTTCTTGCCACTCTTCCATAAAGAGATTTGAGCAGTGTATGACTGATTGTTGTCCTATGGACAGACTGTCCTACCTCAGCTGTAGATCTCTGCAGTTCATCCAGAGTGATCATGTGCCTCTTGGCTCTGATCAGTCTTCTTCTTGTTTGAGATGAAAGTTTAGAGGGACGGCCGGGTCTTGGGAGATTTGCAGTGGTATGATACTCCTTCCATTTCAATATGATCGCTTGCACAGTGCTCCATGGGATGTTTAAAGTTTTGGAAATCGTATTTTGTATCCAAATCAGGCTTTAAACTTCTCCACAACAGTATCACAGGCCTGCCTGTTGTGTTCCTTGGTCTTCATGATGTTCTCTGTGCATCAAACAGAACCCTGAAACTATCACAGAACAGGTGCATTTATATGGAGACTTGATTACACACAGGTGGATTATATTTATCATCATAGTCCTGTAGACTGTGAGCCCTCACGGGCAAGGTCCTCTCTCTTTCTGTACTTGTGTGTCCCTTGTCTTACACATGTTTATTGTACTTGTCTATATTTCCCCTTTTCACATGTAACGCGCCATGGAATAAATGGCGCTATATAAATGTATAATAATAATAATAATAATAATAATAAGTCATTTAGGACAACCACTTGTTGTTGATTCTTCACCAAAAATTTACATTTGGTATCTTTATGTTTGAAGCATGATCTGTGGGAAAAGGTTGAAAAGTTCCAGGGAGCCGAATACTTTCGCAAGGCACTGTAGTTCCTTATGTCTCTGCGGCCTTTCCATATATAGTTCTTTATGTCTCTGCGCATGATCCATCTATAGTTCTGTATGTGTCTGCTGCTGACCCATACATGTTCTATATGTCTCTACGGCCGGTCCATATATAATTCTCTATGTATATCTCTGCAGCTGGGCCATATATAGTTCTATATGTCTCTCCGGGCTATCCATGTATAGTTCTATGTGTCTCTGCAGCCGGTCCATACATATTCTATATGTCTCTGTGGTCGGTCCATATATAGTTCTATGTGTCCCTGCAGCCGGCCCATCATTAGTTCTATATGTCTCTGCGGATGGTCCATATATAAGTTTTATATGTCTCTTCGGCTGGTCCATATATAGTTCTATGTGTCTCCGGGCTATCCATATATAGTTCTATGTGTCTCTGCAGCCGGTTCATATATAGTTCTATGTGTCTCTGTGGATGGTCCATATATAAGTTCTATATGTCTCTTCGGCCGGTCCATATATAGTTCTATATGTCTCTGCTGCCGGTCCATATATAGTTCTATATGTCCCTGCTGCCAGTCCATATAGTTCTATGTGTCCCTGCAGCCAGTCCATCATTAGTTCTATATGTTTCTGCCGATGGTCCATATATAAGTTTTATATGTCTCTGCTGCCGGTCCACATATAGTTCTATGTGTCTCTGCAGCTGGTACATATATAGTTCTATGTCTTTGCAGCCGGTCCATATATAGTTCTATGTCTCTGCAGCCGGTCAATATATAGTTCTATATGTCTCTGCTGCCGGTCCATATATAGTTCTATGTGTCTCTGCAGTCGGTCCATATATAGTTCTATGTGTCTCTTAAACTGGTACATATATAGTTCTATGTCTTTGCAGCCGGTCCATATATAGTTCTATGTCTCTGCAGCCGGTCAATATATAGTTCTATATGTCTCTGCTGCCGGTCCATATATAATTCTATGTGTCTCTGCAGCCGGTCCATATATAGTTCTATGTGTCTCTGCAGATAGTCCATATATAAGTTCTATATGTCTCTGCAGCCGGTCCATATATAGTTTTATATGTCCCTGCTACCGGTCCATATATAGTTCTATGTGTCTTTGCATCCGGTCCATATATAGTTCTGTGTGTCTCTGCAGATGGTCCATATATAAGTTATATGTCTCTTTGGCTGGTCCATATATAGTTCTATATGTCTCTGCTGCCAGTCCATATATAGTTCTATTTGTCTCTTCGGACGGTCCATATATAGTCCTATATGCCTCTGCTGCTAGTCCAAATATAGTTTATGTGTCTGTGCAGCCGGTTCATATATAGTTCTTTATGTCTCTTCGGCCTGTCCATATATAGTTCTATATGTCTCTGCTGCCGGTCCATATATAGTTTTAAATGTCTCTCCTGATGGTCCATATATAAGTTCTATATGTATCTGCATCCGGTCCATATATAGTTCTATGTCTCTGCGGCCTGTCTATATATAGTTATATATATCTCTTCGGCCTGTCCATATATAGTTCTATATGTCTCTGCTGCCGGTCCATATATAGTTCTATGTGTCTCTGTGGATTGTCCATATATAGTTGCGTGTGTCTCTTTGGCTGGTCCATATATAGTTCTATATGTCTCTGCTGCTGGTCCATATATAGTTCTGTCTCTGCAGGCGGTCCATATATAGTTCTATGTGTCTTTGCAGCCGGGCCATATATAGTTCTGTCTCTGCAGCCGGTCTATATATAGTTCTATGTGTCTCTGCATCCGGTCCTTATATAGTTTTATATGTCTCTGCTGCTGGTCCATATATAGTTTTATGTGTCTCTGTGGATGGTCCATATTTAGTTCTATGTCTATTCGGCCGTTCCATATACAGTTCTATATGTCTCTGCTACCGGTCCATATATAGTTCTATATGTCTCTGCGGCCGGTCCATATATAGTTCTATGTCTCTGTAGTCGGTCCATTTCTAGATCTATGTATCTCTGTGGATGGTCCATATATAGTTGTGTCTCTTCGGCTGGTCCATATATAGTTCTATTTGTCTCTGCTGCCGGTATAGTTCTATACGTCTCTTCGGCATGTCCATATATAGTTCTATAGGTCTCTGCAGATGGTCCATATATAAGTTCTATATCTATGTCTCTACAGCCAGTCCATTTATAGTTCTATGTGTCTCTGCATCCGGTCCATATATAGTACTATGTGTCTCTGCTACCGGTCCATATATAGTTCTATGTGTCTCTGCAGATGGTCCATATACAAGTTCCATGTCTCTGCTGCCAGTCCATATATAGTTCTATTTGTCTCTTCGGACGCTCCATATATAGTCCTATATGTCTCTTCTGCCGGTCCAAATATAGTTTGTGTCTGTGCAGCCGGTTCATATATAGTTCTTTATGTCTCTACAGCCTGTCCATATATAGTTCTAAATGTCTCTCCTGATGGTCCATATATAAGTTCTATATGTATCTGCAGCCGGTCCATATATAGTTTTATGTCTCTGCGACCTGTCTATATATAGTTCTATATGTCTCTTCGGCCTGTCCATATATAGTTCTATATGTCTCTGCTGCTGGTCCATATATAGTTCTGTCTCTGCAGGCGGTCCATATATAGTTCTATGTCTCTGCAGCCAGTCCATATATTGTTCTATGTGTCTCTGCAGCCGGTCTATATATAGTTCTATGTCTCTGCATCCGGTCCTTATATAGTTTTATATGTCTCTGCTGCTGGTCCGTATATAGTTTTGTGTCTCTGTGGGTGGTCCATATTTAGTTCTATATGTCTCTGCTACAGGTCCATATATAGTTCTATATGTCGCTGCGGCCGGTCCATATATAGTTCTATATGTCTCTGTAGTTGGTCCATTTATAGATCTATGTGTCTCTGTGGATGGTCCATATATAGTTGTGTCTCTTTGGCTGGTCCATATATAGTTCTATGTCTTTGCAGCTGGTCCATGTATAGTTCTGTCTTTGCAGCCGGTCCATATATAGTTCTATATGTCTCTGCTGCCGGTCCATACATAGTTCTATGTGTCTCTGCAGCTGGTCCATATATAGTTCTATTTGTCTCTGCTGCCAGTATAGTTCTATACGTCTCTTCGGCAGGTCCATATATAGTCCTATAGGTCTCTGCGGCAGGTCCATATATAGTTCTATGTGTCTCTGCAGCCGGTCCATATATAGTTCTATGATTGAAAAGCAGGGAAGGGAGCACTACTAACGGGCATATAACATATTTCAGTGAGCAGGGGTGCTGCACAATGCACAGAAAAGAATATACGGAATGTAGGAGAAAAAGAACTGTGCATAACAGGCGCACACCCAAAATACTAGAGCAATTGTATTTATATATAGATGTGCAAAAACACAATAAAAACAGCAGCGATACACGTGGGGTTTCCCACATCACTTGTGTCCCGGGACTTATGCCCTCCTGACATTACATAGTAACATAGTTATTAAGGTTGAAGGGAGACTTTAAGGCTGTGTGCACACGATGCAGATTTGCAGCGGATCCGCAGCGGATTTTACCGCGCAGAAATGTTGCATATCCGCATTGTGATGTACAGTAGCCTTAAAATCAATGAAAAAAAAACCCCGCTGTGCAGACGCTGTGGATTTTTCCGCGCGGTTTTCCTGCGGTACAAAATCCGCAGCATGTAACTTCTTTTGTGCGGTTTGGAAAACCGCAATAAAACCGCAGGAAAAATGGAAGAAATCCGCAGGAAAAATGCAGGTCATTTGACCTGCGGATTTCTTCCCTTCTGCGCGGAAAAATCCGCAGGGCTAAAAAGTCCATCTAGTTCAACCCATATCCTGTCCTAACCTGCCCTAACATGTTGATCCAGAGGAAGGCAAAAAAGCCCCCATGTGGCAAACAGTAAGCTTCACATTGGGGAAAAAAATTCCTTCCCGACTCCACATACGGCAATCAGACTAGCTCCCTGGATCAACGCAATATTAATTAAACTAGTGTATATACCCTGTAATATTATACTTTTCAAGAAAGGCATCCAGTCCCTTCTTAAATTTTAGTAGGGAATCACTCATTACAACATCATATGGCAGAGAGTTCCATAGTCTCACTGCTCTTACAGTAAAGAATCCGCGTCTGTGAGTATGATTAAACCTTCTTTCCTCCAGACGTAGAGGATGCCCCCTTGTTCCCGTCACAGGTCTAAGGCTGGAGTCACACTAGCGATAAATCGGATAAAAAAATCGCATTGCATTCGTCCCAATGTTTTTCTATGTTGCTGCTCCCATCATGCGTTTTTTTTATCGGATCCGTTCCTCGTACCGAGACAATCACAGCATGCTGCGATTGTCACCGATTTTCGGATCGGATTCGACAATGCAAGTCTATGGATGCGATTAAAAAACGCATTGAAAGCGCACCACACCTGTGACTTGCGAGTAAATCGCAAGACTTCTCCAGGTCAACAGGAAAGAGCATCATGCATTGTCATTGGATGTCAATCTGATGCTTAGATGCGAATAAAATCGGTTCTTCGCCGGAAAATGGGATGACAGATGGATCCCTGAACAAGAATTCTTTGTGCGATTTCGTACCGTTAAAATAGGACCGATTTTTTTTTTATTCGTTGTGTGTGACTCCAGCCTAAGAGTAAAAAGATCATTAGAAAGGTCTTTGTATTGTCCCCGCATATACAGTATTTATACATTGTAATAAGATCACCCCTAAGCCTTCGATTTTCCAAACTAAATAACCCCAAGTGTAATAACCTGTCTTGGTATTGCAGACCCCCCCCAGTTCCCTAATAACCTTGATCGCTCTTCTCTGCACCCGCTCCAGTTCAGCTATGTCTTTCTTATACTCCGGAGAACAGAACTGTACACAGTATTCCAAGTGTGGTCGCACTAGTGACTTATATAGAGGTAAAATTTATGTTCTCCCCATGAGCATCTATGCCTCTTTTTATGCATCCCATTATTTTATTTGCCTTTGCAGCAGCTGCCTGACACTGGCCACTAAATGTGAGTTTGTCGTTAACCCATACACCCAGGTCTTTTTCAGTGACAGTTTTGCCCAGTGTTTTACAATTAAGCACATAATTATACATCTTATTCGTTCTACCCAAGTGCATGACCTTACATTTATCCCCATTAAAGCTCATTTGCCATATATCAGCCCAAGCTTCTAGTTTACATAAATCCTCCTGTAATATAAAATTGTCCTCCTCTGTATTGATTACCCTGCAGAGTTTAGTGTCATCTGCAAATATTGAAATTTTACTCTCTATGCCCCCTACAAGGTCATTAATAAATATGTTAAAAAGAAGCGGGCCCAAAACTGACCCCTGTGGTACCCCACTGCTAACCGTGACCCAGTCCGAGTGTGCTCCATTAATAACCACCCTTTGTTTCCTATCCCTGAGCCAGCTCTTAACCCACCTACACATATTTTCTCCTATCCCCATTATTCTCATTTTATGTATCAACCTTTTGAGTGGCACCGTATCAAAAGCTTTTGAAAAGTCCATGTACACCATGTCCACTGCATTCCCTTGGTCCAGTCCGGAACTTACCTCTTCATAAAAGCTTATCAGATTAGTCTGACAGGAATGGTCCCTTGTAAACCCATGTTGATATTGGGTCATGAGGTTATTCTTCTCCAGATACTCCAGTATAGTATCTCTTAGAAAACCCTCCAGGATTTTACCCACAGTTGAGGTTAAACTTACTGGCCTATAATTTCCAAGTTCAGTTTTTGTCCCCTTTTTGAATATTGGCACCACATTTGCTATACGCCAGTCCTGTGGTACAGACCCTGTTATTATGGAATCTTTAAAGATTAAAAATAATGGTCCGTGTCTCTGACTGTGCTTAATTCCTGCAGTACTCGGGGGTGTATCCCATCCGGACCCGGGGATTTGTCAATTTTAGTGATTTTTAGACGCCGCCGTACTTCCTGCTGGGTTAAGCAGGTGACATTAAATGGATAATTTTTATCCCTGATCATGTTATCCGTCATGGGATTTTCTTGTGTAAATACTGTTGAAAAAAAGTCATTTAGCATATTGGCTTTTTCCTCATCCTCATCCACCATTTCACCCAGACTATTTTTAAGGGGACCAGCACTATCATTTTTTAGTTTCTTACTATTTATGTAGTTAAAGAATATTTTGGGATTATTTTTACTATCTTGACGTCTTCATGGACCATCTCTAATTGGTGACTTGATTGTTATTGAGTTTCCCCTCCTGTTTTCCATTGGTGCTATTTTTTTCCCTCTGTATGAGCTCTCATTATAGCTCCTTGTTATACCTTGCAATCTTAAGTGAGCTATTTTTCTCTCTTGAAGGCATATCTATCCACAACTGCTCACAGCACCTTTTGGGTTTATTGTGACCTCACATGGGGATTATATTACCTCTTTAACCTTCCTGGGGATGCCCAGTTTGCCACTGTATTTATACAACTTATGTGTCTATGATATATATTTTAGGGATAATAATTTATTGTGTACATTCTCTGCATATATTATTGCATTATGGCACTTGATAGAATTATGGGACTCTTGTGATGTATTTTGTTTTTTAAAATGTTTTTATTGTGTTTTTTGTCTACTAATACATTTTTGCACATCTATATAGAAATACAATTGCTCTAGTTTTTTGGGTGTGCTCCTGTTATGCACAGTTCTTTTTCTCTGCGGCCAGTCCATATATAGTTCTATGTGTCTTGCAGCCGGTCCATATATAGTTCTATGTCTCTGCAGATGGTCCATATATAGTTCTATGTCTCTGCAGTCGGTCCATATATAGTTCAGTACCATCTTTATGCTGATGACACACAACTATACACGTCATCCCCCAACCTTACCCCCGCGGTACTACAGAACGCCAGTGACTGTCTGTCCGCAGTTTCCAACATCATGTCCGCTCTCTATCTGAAACTTAACCTCTCAAAAACAACTTCTTCTGCTCCTGCCATCTACTAACCTCCCTAAATCTGACATTTCCCTCTCCATGGGTGGAACCGCAATAACACCCCAGCAGCAGGCGCGCTGTCTGGGTGTTATGTTTAACACCAATCTCTCCTTCACATCCCATATACAATCTCTTGCACGCTCTTGCCGCCTACACCTAAAGAACATCTCTAGAATTCGCCCTTTTCTCACAACGGAAACAAAAACCCTCTCTGTTGCCTTGATCCACTCCCGCCTGGATTACTGCAACGCTCTATTAATTGGCCTCCCCATTATTCGACTTTCCCTTCTCCAGTCCGTACTTAATGCAGCAGCCAGGGTCATCCATCTGGCTAATCGTTACTTCGCCATTCGTTACACTGGCTGTCCATTCATTATAGAATCCAATTCAAAGTACTTGTTCTCACCCAAAAAGCTCTCCACAGTGCGGCACCCCCTTACATCTCCCTCATTTCTGTCTATCGGCCTAACCGACTGCTGCGCTCTGCAAACGACTTTCGACTAACATCTGCACTAATCCGCACTCCTGACTCCAAGACTTCTCCCGCACTGCGCCAATCCTCTGGAATGCTCTACCCCAAGAAATTAGGACTATCCATAATTTGCACAGTTTTAAGCCCTCCCTAAAATCACATTTGTTCAGAGCGGCCTATCACGTTCATTAATCAAAGTCATTTTATGTGTAAGTGTGCATGAGTAGCCCATTCACTATCTCCATCCATCCCTCACTCCCTCAAGATGGCTGGACCATCATTGTAAATACACACCTGTACTTTGTATCTCCCCCACCTCATTGTAGATTCTAAGCTCTCACGAGCAGGGTCGTCTTATTTTGCTTTAATTATTGTATTGTTAACGTTGTTACTTATGACTTGTGTTTTGAAAAGTTAAACTGTAAAGCGCTGCGGAATATGTTGGCGCTATATAAAGATTATTATATTATGTGTCTCTGCAGCCGGTGCATATATAGTTCTATGTGTGTCTGCGGATGGTCCATATATAGTTCTATTTGTCTCTGCAGCCAGTCCATATATAGTTCTATTTGTCTCTGCAGCTGGTCCATATATAGTTCTATACGTCTCTTCGGACGGTCCATATATAGTTCTATATGTCTCTCTGGTCGGTCCATATATAGTTCTATGTCTCTGCTGCCGGTCCATACATAGTTCTATGTGTCTTTGCAGCCAGTCCATATAAAGTTCTATGTCTCTGCAGCCGGTCCATATAGAGTTGTACTTGTCTCTTCGGCCGGTCCATATATAGTTCTATATGTCTCTCTGGTCGGTCCATATATAGTTCTATGTCTCTGCTGCCGGTCCATACATAGTTCTATGTGTCTTTGCAGCCAGTCCATATAAAGTTCTATGTCTCTGCAGCCGGTCCATATAGAGTTGTACTTGTCTCTTCGGCCGGTCCATATATAGTTCTATGTGTCTCTGCAGCCTGTCCATATATAGTTAAATGCACTTTTGCTTTTTACTTATTTAATTATAGCAGTGTTTTTTTCATTTTGTCTTTGGTAGATTTTGTATGCTTTTTGGCCATGTGAACATGCATTTATATGCTGCTTGTGTACCAACTCAAACCAAGATCAATTTTTGTGTTTTTTCTTTGTATTTTTGCATTCTGTGCAAGCTGGGGTGTGGCCTCCCTCTCCTGAGCTGAAAATTGTATTTAAAGGCTTCCCCTCACTGGTGTCCAGTGATTGGGACCCGGTCCTTGTCTGCCCTTATTCACACAGATGTCAATTTTGACACATGATAAGGTTATTAATACTAGACAGTGTAGGACCGCCCCGCCCACAGAGTCACCTTGTCGATGGTGGGACGGCTTTTATGCTATGTTTGATCAAATACAGTATTACTGAGAACTCTGTGTGATTTAAATGCACTTTTGCTTTTTACTTATTTAATTATAGCAGGGTTTTTTTCATTTTGTCTTTTGTAGGTTTCATATATAGTTCTATTTGGCTCTTCAGCCGGTCCATATATAGTTCTATACGTCTCTTCGGCCGGTCCAAATATAGTTCTATATGTCTCTTCGGCCGGTCCATATATAGTTCTATGTGTCTCTGCAGCCGGTCCAAATATAGTTCTATATGTCTCTGCAGACGGTCCATATATAGTTCTATATGTTGCCCTCCTTGTTTTGATGCAGATTTGTGTGCTGACTGGGTCGTGCCGATGGCAGGCGGTTGTCATAGAATTAATTCTACCACTGGCGGACACAGACAAAATAGGGCCCCTGTGCAAGAATAGTATATAGGCCCTTTGCAGTCCAATAGCTCATCATAATATAGAATTTCACCTGCTCTGAAGGTGGCAGCAGCCCCCTCACCTCTTGGACCCCTATGTGGCTGCAGCGGTTGCACCAATGAACAGTCTGCCATTTGTATTCTACCTTTGCAGCAATCACTGATCTTGTATATTTGGTGGGACTTCATCAACGCTCAGTACGGAAGTACAGACCTTACGTTTTTATACTGTGGTGTAATGACCACTGTGTCCCCGCTAGGGGGCGCTGTGCGGATGTCCTAGGAGAAAGGATGAATGGTAGAACCATGAAGGACCGTTATGGATCTCAAGGCGGGTGGCCTTGAGATGGAGACTGATGCGTGTATTGACCAGCAGTGATACTGCTGAGGTGTCATTTCTACGTGTTAGGGAGAAGTCTCCAGGTAACTAGAGAGTTGGGAGGACCTGGTTACCTACAAACCCACCCAGGGGGTCTGTTTAAAGCACTATTGTAAAAGAGTGTGGAAATGCCTGAAGGACCTGTGATGAGGTCATGGTCATGTGACCCGGTGGGCGTGGCTATGGACCATATAATATGGCCAGAATAGGTCACATGGAGTGAATGCTGGGATCCGATTGGTCCAGTGTGAAAGGTCCCGCTAGGAGAAGCATCTCCTGGCTAGCAGCCTGTGGAGTGGCTGTGTGTAATGGCTGCCAGCACCTGTTAGTTCCCTGGAGGGAATGAATGTCGGCTGCATGATAAAGGAACCGTGAGGTTACCCGAACGTGGGTGACATAACTTGGGGCTAGGAAGCCTGCACATTGAACACTGCATAGCTTATATGACTATAGGATATTGCTAACAGAGGGAAACTCTGTAATGGACACTATGCTGATTATGCTGTTAAGTGAGCTTTCTGTTGCTGTGATGGTTTATGATAATGAATAAACCGAAGGGACTAAATGAGTTTATGGAATACCCGTGCCAGACGTGACTATTCGCTGCCAAGCGAGTGTTACCCAACCCTGAATGACAGCGCTACCTCACAATACCTTATAATTTATTCTTTTCTTACGTTTGTGCAGACAATTCCTTGTGTTTCTCTTGTTATATGACTGTTACACCATATTGTTACATGGAGGCCATATTGAGTGCGGCTGTCGGATCACGTGCCCCTTCTCCCTGATATTGTAGTGAAGTCTATCAATCAAGCCAATGACCGCAGCGGTGTGAGGAGACGTGAGCTGGATAATTGAATGCAGTCGGCCGTGTCCAGTGAGGGTTAGGAATCATCGCCTCCCGTGACGCTGTGCTGCAGCTTTTCCTTTTCCTGGAGACTGTAGATTCCCCGGGATGTGAAAAACCTGATGCTCTCATCAAATATTCATTCTGCAGAGCTTGTGCTTACATGATTTCAGCTGAGGCCATATATATTTACGTCTGAGTGACGTAGTAAGAATAATTATTTTATTTCTATAGCGCCAACATGTTCCGCAGCGCTTTACATTCTAGTGGAGACTTCAACTTGTACAGACAATAAAGACAATACAAAGTTTTACATAACTCAACAGATAACAAAAGGCATGAGGGTTCTGCTCACAATCTTACATTATATGAGAACTATGGCAGTATGTTCATTTCTACACATAACGAGTATTGTCAATATTGGGTAGTTACATGACAGGCTTTAAGCTGCCGCCCATTAGAAGTATGCCATCTCGCTGATGGTAATACCTCATTAAAGGAGATCTACAACCAAAGCTGATACATTGTAACTTGCAGGGCCCAATGGGTCTGAGCATAATACAACAATTCAAAGACCACCAGAGCTGTGGCGTCTCCTGCCCGACCCCACTAGACGTAACAAAGTTAGTTTTGTCCTTTTGTCTTCTTTATAAATTGGCTGCCCACCACTTTTTCTTTCCCAAATGTTGCAGCATAGTCCAAAAAATGAAAATCCCTCACCTGCCGATCCCACTACATACCACAACCTCAGGTCCAAGCCTTCTCTTCCTGTAACCGTGACTGCTGCAACCAATCAATAGCCACAGCCGTTAGCGATTGGCTGCAGTACTCAGGTATACCTATACATATATCTGATTCTGATCGTACAGTCATGTGATTGCTGCAGTCAATTTCTGTTACATCAATGAATAATGAGTCACCGATGCTGTGTCTAGTAATTGCCTGCAACAGTCAGATGATGTCCCCACAGGGAAAGATGGTTTAAGGCCGACAAGGGAAATTGGGGACAATAAGCAGTGGGGGCATATCAGGGGCATTTGCCCCTTTGCCACCTTGCTCAGCCCACCCCTGGCTGTTCGGTACAAGACTAGGACTGGACAGCCCCTTTAATTATTTGATTCTACTGTTCAAGGTCCTTGAAAACCAAACCGCTCCAGATTGTAGATAATCTGTTAGTGAAGTCCGAGTAAGGGCTCATACTCACTTGCGAGAGACTCGCACGATTCTCGTGCGAGTCTCTCATATGAAAACCCGGCACTGCCGCCGGCATTCGGACTGGAGCGTGCGGCTGCATAGAAATATGGTACATGCAGTCGCACTCTCCGGTCCCAGTGCCGACGGCAGTGCCGGGTTTTCTTGCAAGAGACACGCACGAGGGTGAAACTTGGCAGATTCAGCAATGCCAGCCTTATAATAAAGGGTTCTGAGCCGGAGATGCCACTATATCATGTCCATACGCTCTCCAGCTGCTGCACAACTACAACTCCCAGTTTTCGCTGGTAGAGCATATTAACCCCTTTCCTACAATGGACGTAATATTCTGTCCACGTGACTCTGGACCTAATTCCCATGGACGGAATATTACGTCATAGCGGTCAGCGACGCCCACGTGGTGAGCGCCGCTGATCGCGGCCGGGTGTCAGCTGATTATCACAGCTGACACCCAGCACAATGTGTCAGGGGCGGTCACGGACCGCCCTCGACACGTTAACCCCTTGCACACCGCAATCAAACACGATCGCGGTGTACCGGGGGTTAAAGGGAAGAATCGGCAGGGAGGGGGCTCCCTCCGTGCTTCCCTGAGCCCCCACAGCAGCGCAGGTGGGCTCCATCCCTGCAGGTCCCCGGATCCAAGATGGTGACGGGGACCTTCGGGGGCCTGCAGGCAGCTGGCTTCATCAGTGCCTGCAAAGCGCAGGTACGAGGAAGCCTTGTGCAGTGCCTGTGACAGATCGGTGATCTGTCACAGTGATCTGTGATGTGACAGATCAGCGATCTGTCACATGACAGTTATGTCCCCCCTGGACAATGTAATAAAGTTAAAAAAAAGTGTAAAAATAATTTAAAAAAAAAATAAATCGCTAAATAAATTAAAAAAAAAAAAAAAAAAAAAATTTCCAAAAACATTTTTTGGAAATAAAAAAAAACCAACAACAACAAAAGTAAACATATTTGGTATCGCCGCGTCCGTAACGACTCTCCCTATAAAACTGTCCCATTAGTTAACCCCTTAAAAATAAAAATAAAAAACAAAGCAAAAAATAATGATTTATTATCATACCGCTGAACAAAAAGTGCAATAACGCGCGATCAAAAAGACGCATATAAATATCCATGGTACCACTGAAAACGTCATCTTGTCCCGCAAAAAACGAGCCACCATACTGCATCATCAGCAAAAAATAAAAAAGTTATAGCTCACATAATAAAGCGATGCAAAAATAATTATTTTTTATATAAAATTGTTTTCATTGCATAAAAGCGCCAAAACATAAAAAAAGACCTAAATGAGGTATCGCTGTAACCGTACTGACCCGAAGAATAAAGCTGCTTTATCAATTTTACCGCACGTGGAACGGTGTAAATGCACCCCCCCAAAAGAAATTCATGAAGCGCTGGTTTTTGTTCATTCTGCGTCCCAAAAATCGGAATAAAAAGCGATAAAAAGATGTCACGTGCCCGAAAATGAAACCAATAAAAACATCAACTCGTCCCGCAAAAAATAAGACCTCACATGACTCGGTGGGTCAAAATAGGAAAAAATTATAGCTCTCAATATGTAGTGATGCAAAAACTATTTTTACAATAAAAAGCGTCTTTTAGCGTGTCACAGCTGCCAAACATAAAAACCGCCATAAATAGTAAATCAACCCCCCCGTTATCACTCCCTTAGTTAGGGAAAAATAATAAAATTAAAAGAAAATGTATTCATTTTCCCTTTAGGGTTAGGGCTAGGGGTGTGTTGGGGTTAGGGTTGGCGTTATAATTGGGGGGGTTTCCACTGTTTGGGCACATCAGGTGCTCTCCAAATGCAACATGGCGTCTGATCTCAATTCCAGCAAATTCTGCGTTGAAAAAGTCAAATGGTGCTCCTTCCCTTCCAAGCTCTGCCATGCGCCCAAACAGTGGTTTACCCCCACATATGGGGTATCAGCCTACTCCGGACAAATTGCAAAACAACTTTTGGGGTCCACTTTCTCCTGTTACCCTTAGGAAAATAAAAAATTGGAGGCAAAAATATCATTTTTGTGGAAAAAAATGATTTTTTTATTTTCACGCCCGGGCGTTATAAACTTCTGTGAAGCACTTGGGGGTTGAAAGTGCTCACCACACATCTAGATAAGTTCCGTGGGGGGTCTAGTTTCCAAAATGGGGTCACTTGTGTGGAGTTTCAATAGTTTAGGTACATCAGGGGCTCTCCAAACGCACATGACACCCGCAGACCAATCCATCAAAGTCTGCATTCCAAAACGTCACTACTTCCCTCCTGAGCACCGAGGTGTGCCCATACAGTAGTTTTCTCCCACATATGACGTATCAGCGTACTCAAGACAAATTGGACAACTTTTGGGGTCCAATTTCTCCTGTTACCCTTGGGAAAATAAAAAAAAGGGGAATAAAAGATCATGTTTGTTGAAAATACGATTTTTTTATTTTCACACCCGGTCGTTATAAACTTCTGTGAAGCACTGGGGGGTTCAAAGTGCTCACCACACATCTAGATAAGTTCCTTAGGGGGTCTAGTTTCCAAAATGGGGTCGTCACTTGTGGGGGGTTTCCACTGTTTTGGGGACTTTCCAAACGCGACATGGTGTTCCATCTCAATTCCAGCCAAAAATGTCAAATGGCGCTGCTTCCCTTCCAAGCTCTGCCATGCACCCAAATAGTGGTTTACCCCCATGTGGGGTATCAGCGTACTCAGGACAAATTGCACAATAACTTTTATGGTCCTGTTACCCTTGGAAAAATAAGAATTGAGGGTGAAAAGATCATTTTTGTGGAAAAAATATGATTTTTAATTGTACAGCTGTACGTTATAAACTTCTGTGAAGCCCTTGTGGGCAGTGGCGGATTAAGTGGACTATGGGCCCGGGGCTGTTCATAAAACCTGGGCCCCTGTACCCAACTTCCCAGGAAAACATTTTCTGTCAAAATTTTGTGGCTCTTCTCACAAAAACACTGCATATGCTGATTTTTAGGTATACAAATTGTAACATTTATTAGACCATAAAAACAAAGAAAAATTACTTTTTTCTCACAAGAAATTGTATTGTATGGTCAAACAATATAAATAATATTAAATCGGCTGTTCCCGAATTTGGCGCCCCCCCCGGGCGGTGAATGGCCTGCTCGGATGCGGGGTCTGGAAAGGAATAAAATGGCTGCGCTTGGGAGGGGGTACCGGCCTGGCCGGCTACTGGTTAGGGATGTTAATGATTAATCACACAGTCACAGACAGACATTCATTTCTGACACACTGCCTGCGACAGTGCTCCCAGGCAGCACAGACAGTAATGTGCAGGCTCAGCTCCGCCTCCTCTGCCCCTGGCCGCAGTATAAGTTACACATATATATATATATATATATAAAACAATACCAAATGGAACAATTCGCAATGTACCCCAGGCGAGTCACCATTTGTAAAATTATGACTCAAAGGGGATCGATAATGGACACTCCCACATAACATGTTAACACAAAAAAATGGAGTGAAAGTCCAAAATATTTTAGAAACGTAAGAAATTTATTATACATAAATATCGTACTGACAATTATAAACAACATCTACAATGAAGGAATCGGGTAATATCAGCTGCTAATTGTCCTGTCCATATAATATTAAGTGAAAAGGAGCCAAGTGCTTCTTGTAATGATGGGCCATAAAACCGGGACACAAAGTGTAGGGAAGAACCCAGGTGCGCACCCTGAGGAACAACCCCGTTATCCCATGCTAAAGTGCTTACCCATCATGTGCTCCAGCCTCCAGGACAAGTGCAGCGCCGCCACGCTGCACTTGCGCTGGTGGCGGCGCTGCACTTGTCCTGGAGCACATGATGGGTAAGCACTTTAGCACGGGATAACGAGGTTGTTCCTCAAATAAATTTCTTACGTTTCTAAAATATTTTGGACTTTCACTCCATTTTTTTGTGTTAACATATATGTTACACTTAGGCTGTGTGCACACGCTACGGATTAGGTGCGGATTCATCCGCGCGGATTTTGTAAAATCCGCAGGTGAAACCGCAGGTCAAAATACCTGCGGTTTTACCTGCAGATTGCTCTGCGGTTTTTCATCTCCTCAATAGAGGAGATGGCAAACCGCAGGAGAATCCGCAGAAAGAATTGACATGTCAAAAACCGCTGCGGAACCGCAGCAAAATCCGCAGTGTGTGAACACAGCCTTACACAGGCTGCCTGCGACTGCCTGGCTGCTGTGTGTGTGAGTGACTCTGTGTGACACTGAGGAAGGAAGCCGCCCGCAGGGAGAGCTCAGCAGCTGACTGAGCATGGAGGGAGGCTGGGGAGAGGCAGAGAGCATCCTCCTCCCAAATAGTGAGTGACCTGTGACCCACCTGCGCTAGCCGCTGCCAAAATCTCCTGCTAATACTCAGTCCTCTTCTCTCCTCACTGTGCCTCGGCCGGCCGCCTCCACGCTTCTCTCCCGAGTCCCACAGCACAGAGAGGAGGAATTTCTGCTGCCGTGCTGCGCCACCCCCACACACGTGCCGCCTAGGGCGGCCCGCCCCCCCTTCCTACGCCACTGGGCGGCGGCGGCTCACCGGATTGGCCCCTGCCCTGGGCCCCCAAAAAACCTTGGGCCCGGGGCGACCGCCCCATCCGCCCCTATTAAGATCCGCCACTGCTTGTGGGTTCAAAGTTCTCACCACACATCTCGATAAGTTCCTTGGGGGGTCTAGTTTCCAAAATGGGGTCACTTGTGGGGGGGGGGTTTCCACTGTTTAGGTACATCAGGGGCTCTCCAAACGTGACATGGCGTCCGATCTGAATTCCAGCCAATTTTGCATTGAAAAAGTCAAACGGCGCTCCTTCCCTTCTGAGCTCTGCCATGCGCCGAAACAGTGGTTCCCCCCCACATATCAGGTAACAGCGTACTCAGGACAAATTGCACAATAACTTTTGCAGTCGAATTTCTCCTGTTACCCTTGGATAATAAAAAAAAAAATTGAACCTGAAATATTTTTTTTGTGAAAAAAAGTTAAATGTTCATTTTTTTTTAAATATTCAAAAAATTTCCTGTGACGCACCTGAAGGGTTAATAAACTTCTTGAATGTGATTTTGAGCACATTACCGGGTGCAGTTTTGAGAAAATACCCAAAAGTGACACCATTCTATCATATAGACCCCTCAAAGTGGCTTCAAATGTGATGTGGTCTCTAAAAATAAAATGGTGTTGCAAAAATGAGAAATCGCTGGTCAACTTTTAACCCTTATAACTTCCTAACAAAAAAAAATTTTGGTTCCAAAATTGTGCTGATGTAAAGTAAACGTGTGGGAAATGTTATTTATTAAGTTTCTTGTGTGCCGTATCTCTGTGATTTAAGGGCATAAAAATTCAAAGTTGGAAAATTGCGAAATTTTAAACATTTTCGCCAAATTTCCGTTTTCTTTTCACAAATAAACGCAAGTTATTTGAATGAAATTTTACCACTAACATGAAGTACAATATGTCACGAGAAAACAGTGTCAGAGTCAGTGGGATCCATGGAAGCGTTTCAGAGTTATTACCTCATAAATGGACAGTGGTCAGAATGGTAAAAATTGGCCCGGGAGTTAACGTGCAAACCACCCTTGGTAGTGAAGGGGTTAAATACCAACATGGGCGCCACGTGACTACTCCTCGCAGGGGATCTGCTTCTATTTGAGGATCCTCAGTGATCTCTGTGGTCCTGCAATAAGCACAACACGGCTCTGCTCCTCTAAAAACCTCTATATTATTAGTGTTCAGCTTTGTCTATTTCAGTATGTGGACCTTGTCATTACAGCACTTGCGCCTACGCACTGTGGAGGCAGCCAAATAAACGGTATATTTTTCTTTACTGTACATCTTTTAAAGGGATTGTCCACCCCTAAATTATTACCCAGCAGAATGAAGAAACAATCATACTAACCCCCCCCCCTTCTACTCATCTAACACTGCTTGGACGCACCATCAATCTCTATGCTTTATTTTCATACTGGACAGTCATGTTCCTGATGTAGTCAGTCATTGCCACAGCCCTGAGGAATGTCACCACTGCAGGTAATCATTGGCTGCAGCAGTCACATGTTCATGTACAGAGCCTATGTGATTACTACAATCAATCACTGGCCACAGCACTGAGCAAGGTGGTACTGCTGTGGGCACTGATTTGCTGCATAAATAACATGCATGGAAGAAGGAGCACAGAGACCGGGAAGGGGTAAAAGTAGTGCTGAAAGGCTATGTGCACACAATGCGTTTTCATGGCTTTTGTTACGCTCGTAAATGCTCCAAAATGGCAATAGAATACTAAATCAAGGTAATTCAGTGACAATCCTGAAGTGTTGTGCACATGATCAGTAAATTTCTGTCTGTATTTGCAGCGTTTTATTTTGTGCAGCATGTGCGCGTAAATGCTCCAAAACGGCAATAGAATACTAAATCAAGGTAATTCAATGGCAATCCTGAAGTGTTGTGCACATGATCAGTAAATTTCTGTCTGTATTTGCAGCGTTTTATTTTGTGCAGCATGTAAATTCTTTTTGTGTTTTTGCAGCGTTTTTGACTCATCGAGGTCAATTGAGTCAGTCAAATCTGCAGTAAAAATACACGTGTTAAAAGGTTTGCAGATTTGCTGCAGATTTGCTGCCAAAACCACTGCAGAATTGTCAAAGGAAATTATGTCTGAAGGAGGAAGAGTGTGTGGGTGGAGAATATATGGGCGTGTCTGTGTGTACCCATGCGACAAACAGCCCATAGTGATTGTGCTTAGGCGTCGTCTAATGGAACTACTACACCCATCCGGCTATGTCTGCTGTCACATATAACAGAGGCAGCATGAGCCGATGATGGAAGAATTAGTCTCAACATCCAGCACCTGAGTTCATCTGTATAAAAAAAAAATCAAAACATTTACATAATTACATACATTTTCACATACAAAGTATATACTCACTGAACACCTAATCCCTTCGTCTCCTGCAAGCAATCAAAAATAATAGACCAACAAATACTCCCTGTCAGCCGTAGTCCATTTAATACCGAGTGTCCCACGGCGATCTCACTTGTAGAACAGTCACATAGGGAGAAGTGACTACTCTACCCGGCCACCGGCGATACACTGACAGGAGGTAATCCTCCCACAGTGTTATCACTGTGCTGTCGTGAGTTAACCAGAGTTAATCAGCTGATCAGCTCCGGTTCTCACACAGTGGTGCCGTAAGTGAGAGCACCAGAGCTGATGAACTCTGGTGAACTGTCACGGCAGCGCAGTGATATACTGCAGGAGCAATTACCTCCTGTCAGTTTAGCGCCGGGAATAATAATAGCCTGGGAACCTTTATGGCTATTGGCTCCTTCCCAGAATATTAACATCAGCCGTTGGCTTTCCCGCTGCTGATTATGAAAATTATGCGGGAGCCCACGCAAATTTTTTAATTTTTTTCAAAACTAAAACAGTGCGTTTTAATGAGGGTATCTGGCTGACACCTGATCATTACTAAATCGCGGGCTTGGTATAATATATTGGAAGTAGCAATCCTAAAAGTCAATGTCGACCCTTTAACGAGCCTTGTTACAATAGGTGGCACTAGAGTTCTAGACCTCCTCCTCTCTGAAGAGACAATTTGCATATTTCCCAGAGGAGCATTGCGGCTTTAAGTCTCCTCTGCTTGCTTAGCATGTCATTCTCCGCACGGAGAAACGATACTTCTTGGATATCGGTCAGACGCCTCTCACACAGCCAAACCAGATCTCACACTTTGCACTGACGAGGGGCAGTACCCTGAAACACAGTGTCTGCAAATTGAGATTTTGGTTTTGGCTTTTATCCTAAGTCATGTAACAAGGCTCGTTAAAAGGTCGACATTGACTTTTAGGATTCCTACTTCCAATAGATGGCACTAGAGTTCTAGTCCTCTTCCTCTCTGAAGAGACAATCTGCATATATACACACACACACACACACACACACACACACACACACACATTTGTTTTGGGTGTGTAAACATTATAAATTTGCCCATGGTATGTAAATGATAATATGGTCTTCAATGGAGAATCAAATCATTTTTTTTTTTAATATATCTTTATTTAGCTCTATGGATTTACAAAAACGCATGAAAAATGGATGCAAAAATGCATAAAAAAAGTGTGTATTTTCCACTGCATTTTTCTGCCAAGAGATACAGAAACCTTGTAGAAATTTCTGCAAGCAAACATGCAGTGTGCGCACATACCGAAAGAGTTGCTGCAATAATAAGAAAAATGGAGAGGATGAATTATTTTTGTTCTAGTTTATTTAAAATTATACAGTGACTGCCCAGAAAGCCTTTGATAGTCCCAGTTCACCCTATCTAAAGACTACCATGTTAAAATTTGGGTTCGATAAATTTATTTAATCAGTTTTTGCGGTATATTCCAACCCTAATGCATAAACTTATATCAACAACCACCTCTCCAAACAATTTTACATAACTAATGGAACAAGGCAAGGGTGTCCCCTATCACTTTTATTGTTCGCCATAGCAATTGACCCCACCCCTAGCTGAAAAGATTAGACAGAACAATTCTATTGTGGGCTTCAAAACTAAGAAATATCACCATAAACTGAGCCTATTCGCTGATGATCTCCTTATATCGGTCACCGACCCTGCAAACTCTCTTGATGCTCTTATGACAGTACTAGAAGGTTTCCCCAAGGTCTCTTACTTTAAAATAAATGCCCAAAAATCCAAAATATTGCAATTTAATCTAAGTTCTCTAGAATCCGAAGCTTTTAGAAAACAAACAACCTTCCAATGGGAGGAAAAAGAGCTGAATTATCTGGGAATCATTTTTCCTAAAGACTTAAAATCTATTTCCTTTAAGAATGTAGAACATCTCTTTGGAGTACTCTCTAAAGATCTCTCCAACTATAATAGGTGTGACCTGTCCTTGATGGGAAGAATACTAGTGATAAAATCGAATATACTACCTAAAATACTTTTTCTATTCACAAACATACATCTCACCATCCACACCTCATTCCTAGTAAGAATCCAAAAAATAATTAATTCCTTTGTATGGAAAGGGGGAAAACCCAGAGTCGCTATAAAAATTCTCTATAAAAAAAAAAAAAAGTGTAAGGCTCTGTGCCCACGTAGCAATTTTTAAGCGTTTTTGCCGCGATTTTCGGAGCGAAAACGTTTAATAATCGTGTACAGAACGCCCCCCATGCATTCCTATGGCATTCTGCACATGCTGTGCTAATGCTGCGCTTTTTTCCGCGGCGGAATAGCATCGCGGAAAAAATTGCAGCATGCTCATTCTTTTGTGCGGAATCGCAAGGAATTGCTGCGATTCCGCACCCATAGGAATGCATGAGAATCGCTTACTTCCCGCATGTGGCTATGCAAGTTTACAAGGTGGATGTAGCAGAGCCGTGTGTGTACTTGTGTGGGGTCAGGAGGAGGGGTTTTACAAGGTGGATGTAGCAGAGCCGTGTGTGTACTTGTGTGGGGTCAGGAGGGGTTTTACAAGGTGGATGTAGCAGAGCCGTATGTGTTCTTGGGTGGGGTCAGGAGGGGTTTACAAGGTGTACGGAGCAGAGCCGTGTGTGTACAAGGTGTACGGAGCAGAGCCGTGTGTGCACGAGGTGTACGGAGCTGAGCCGTGTGTTTATGGAGCGGAGCAGAGCCGGGGGTGTATGGAGTGAAGCTGCGTGTGTACAAGGTGTACGGAGCAGAGCCGTGTGTGTACGAGGCATACAAAGCGGAGCCATGCGTGTACGAGGCATACAAAGCGGAGCCGTGCGTGTATGAGGTGTATGGTGGGGAGCATTTATACCTCCCGAGTCCCAACCGTCCCGGATCCAGCGAGACAGTCCAAATTTTGAGAGAGAGACTGCCCCAGCCGGGAGCTTACTTTCCCCGCGAGACACAGGAGTACACAGAGGAGCCCTAAGGAGCAATTTAAAACTCGCACGTAACGTTCCAACGGAAGTGACGTGCTGGAAGCTGACCAGAAATTAGGTAATTTCAGTAGGAGATTGTGACGGAACCATGGAGGCACTTCAGGGAATGCTTCAGATCCATCACCGTGTCCTCCTCTGACAGACCAGACAGCGGGATCGCCTTGGAATCGGGGATGTCGGCCATGTGAGCGGATCATGATATGTCCTGCACCAGGAGGCTCAGGTGGGCACTACAATGGGAGCTGGGCTGCTATGGTATCTGTATAGAATTTTTCTCTGTTTCTTTCTCTCTCTGTTCTTTCTCTCTAATCTTTTTTTTCTCTCTCTCTGTTCTCTTTCTGTCTCTGTTCTTTCTCTCTCTCTCTGTTCTCTTTCTTTCGCTCTCTGTTCTTTCCCCTTTCTTTTTCTCTCTACCTCTCCGTTCTTTCTTTCCCCTCCTTTTTCTCTCTCTCCCTGTTCTTTTTTTTCTGTTGACTCTTTTTCTCTCTGTTCTTTCTTTCTCCGTTCTTTCTTTCCCCTCTTTTTTTCTCTCTCCCTCTCTGTTCTTTTTTCCCCTCTTTCTTTTTCTCTCTCTGTTTTTTTTCTGTCCACTCTTTCTTTCTTTGTTCTTTTTCTTTCTTTCTCTGTTCTTGCTTTCTTTCCCCTCTTTCTTTCTCTGTTCTTGCTTTCTTTCCCCTCTTTCTCTGTTCTTGCTTTCTTTCCCCTCTTTCTTTCTCTTTCTCTCTGTTCTTTTCTTTCTCTCTGTTCTTTTCTCTCTGTTCTTTATTTCCCTTCTTTCTTTTCTTTCTCTGTTCTTTATTTCCCCTCTTTCTTTCTCTCTGTTCTTTCTCTCTCTTCTTTCTTTCATGCGTACACTACTAATCAGTAGCCTCCTTCACATGAACGTGTTTTGCCACATCACTATATATATACAGTGCCTACAAGTAGTATTCAACCCCCTGCAGATTTAGCATGTTTACACATTCGGAATTAACTTGGCATTGTGACATTTGAACTGTAGATCAGCCTGGAAGTGTGAAATGCACTGCAGCAAAAAAGAATGTTATTTCTTTGTTTAATTTTTTTTTTTAAATTGTGAAAAGTTTATTCAGAGGGTCATTTATTATTCAACCCCTCAAACCACCAGATTTCTGTTTGGTTCCCCTAAAGTATTAAGAAGTATTTCAGGCACAAAGAACAATGAGCTTCACATGTTTGGATTATCTCTTTTTCCAGCCTTTTCTATTTAAGACCCTCCCCAAACTTGTGAACAGCACTCATACATGGTCAACATGGGAAAGACAAAGGAGCATTCCAAGGCCATCAGAGACAAGATCGTGGAGGGTCACAAGGCTGGCAAGGGGTACAAAACCCTTTCCAAGGAGTTGGGCCTACCTGTCTCCACTGTTGGGAGCATCATCCAGAAGTGGAAGGCTTATGGAACTACTGTTAGCCTTCCACGGCCTGAACCGCCTTTGAAAGTTTCCTCCCGTGCCGAGGCCAGGCTTGTCCGAAGAGTCAAGGCTAACCCAAGGACAACAAGGAAGGAGCTCCGGGAAGATCTCATGGCAGTGGGGACATTGGTTTCAGTTAATACCATAAGTAACGTACTCCACCGCAATGGTCTCCGTTCCAGACGAGCCCGTAAGGTACCTTTACTTTCAAAGCGTCATGTCAAGGCTCGTCTACAGTTTGCTCATGATCACTTGGAGGACTCTGAGACAGACTGGTTCAAGGTTCTCTGGTCTGATGAGACCAAGATCGAGATCTTTGGTGCCAACCACACACGTGACATTTGGAGACTGGATGGCACTGCATACGACCCCAAGAATACCATCCCTACAGTCAAGCATGGTGGTGGCAGCATCATGCTGTGGGGCTGTTTCTCAGCCAAGGGGCCTGGCCATCTGATCCGCATCCATGGGAAGATGGATAGCACGGCCTACCTGGAGATTTTGGCCAAGAACCTCCGCTCCTCCATCAAGGATCTTAAGATGGGTCGTCATTTCATCTTCCAACAAGACAACGACCCAAAGCACACAGCCAAGAAAACCAAGGCCTGGTTCAAGAGGCAAAAAATCAAGGTGTTGGAGTGGCCTAGTCAGTCTCCTGACCTTAACCCAATTGAAAACTTGTGGAAGGAGCTCAAGATTAAAGTCCACATGAGACACCCAAAGAACCTAGATAACTTGGAGAAGATCTGCATGGAGGAGTGGGCCAAGATAACTCCAGAGACCTGTGCCGGCCTGATCAGGTCTTATAAAAGACGATTATTAGCTGTAATTGCAAACAAGGGTTATTCCACAAAATATTAAACCTAGGGGTTGAATAATAATTGACCCACACTTGTATGTTTAAAATTGATTAAAATTTAACTGAGCAACATAACTTTTTGGTTTGTAAGATTTATGGATCTGTTAATAAATCCTGCTCTTGTGTGAAGTTTGAAGGCTCTAACTTATTTGCATCTTATCAAACCTGCTAAATCTGCAGGGGGTTGAATACTACTTGTAGGCACTGTATATGCTTTTTTAATTAGAGGTAAACAGCCCCCTTTAATTCATTAGCAGCCAATACTGCTAAAAAGATATATAAATTGGAGCACCTTAAAGGCGTTGTCGGGTCATCAATATCAGATTAATGGGGGCCTCATACATTAGTAAATTCATTCACCGGGTCATAACATTTCTCAAAAACTGATTTTACGGAATATAATGTTAGTATGATCATGTCGTGTCGACAGACCCAGGTCCTGTCTCCTCTCTGTCAGCAGATCGGTCTGCAACTCGCCGTTGTTAAATAATAAATGGAAACTGAGCTGCACCCATGCTCAGGCTCGGACTGGCCCACCGAGGTACCGTTGGATCCCTCGGTGGGCCCCGCCCCCGAATGTCACTGTCACTCACTGGTCGCTCGTACCCAGGGGCAGGGCCGGCGTCAGCACCCGGCGCACTCTGGCAAGTGCCGGGGCCCTGGCGAGATGGGAGGGCCCACTCACGCTGTCTGGGATGGCCGCCGCCACGCCCCCCATGTACTGACCCCATCCTGCGCCCTCCGCGAGGGACCCACGCAGTGACGCAGCCCCTTACAGCCAGCAATGATTATCGCTTCCTTCGGCTGTAATCTTGTGTGCGGTGTCAGCACAGGACCTGTGATGAGGTCACAGGAGGGGAGGAGTCGGGTCACATGATCAGGGCGGCTGCAGGACTCTGCTGTGCTGGTCGCTTTTCATTATGGTGCTGGTCTGAATGGATGAGGTAACGTTTATGTGTGGGACAGTGGGCTCAGGGAGGGGTTTACAAGGTGAATGTAGCAGAGCCGTGTGTGTTCTTGGGTGGGGTCAGGAGGGGTTTAACAAGGTGTATGTAGCAGAGCCGTGTGTGTACTTGTGTGGGGTCAGGGAGGGGTTTAACAAGGAGGATGTAGCAGAGCCGTGTGTGTACTTGTGTGGGGTCAGGAGGGGTTTACAAGGTGGATGTAGCAGAGCCGTGTGTGTACTTGTGTGGGGTCAGGAGGTGTTTACAAGGTGGATGTAGCAGAGCCGTGTGTGTACTTGTGTGGGGTCAGGAGGGGTTTACAAGGTGGATGTAGCAGAGCAGTGTGTGTACTTGTGTGGGGTCAGGAGGTGTTTACAAGGTGGATGTAGCAGAGCCGTGTGTGTACTTGTGTGGGGTCAGGAGGGGTTTACAAGGTGGATGTAGCAGTGCGTGTTCTTGTGTGGGGTCAGGAGGGGTTTACAAGGTGGATGTAGCAGAGCCGTGTGTGTACTTGTGTGGGGTCAGGAGGGGTTTACAAGGTGGATGTAGCAGAGCCGTGTGTGTACTTGTGTGGGGTCAGGAGGGGTTTACAAGGTGGATGTAGCAGTGCCGTGTGTGTACTTGTGTGGGGTCAGGAGGTATTTACAAGGTGGATGTAGCAGAGCCGTGTGTGTACTTGTGTGGGGTCAGGAGGTGTTTACAAGGTGGAGGGGTTTACAAGGTGGATGTAGCAGTGCCGTGTGTTCTTGTGTGGGGTCAGGAGGGGTTTACAAGGTGGATGTAGCAGAGCCGTGTGTGTACTTGTGTGGGGTCAGGAGGGGTTTACAAGGTGGATGTAGCAGAGCCGTGTGTGTACTTGTGTGGGTTCAGGAGGGGTTTACAAGGTGGATGTAACAGAGCCGTGTGTGTACTTGTGTGGGGTCAGGAGGGGTTTACAAGGTGGATGTAGCAGAGCCGTGTGTGTACTTGTGTGGGGTCAGGAGGGGTTTTACAAGGTGGATGTAGCAGAGCCGTGTGTGTACTTGTGTGGGGTCAGGAGGGGTTTACAAGGTGGATGTAGCAGAGCCATGTGTGTACCTGTGTGGGGTCAGGGAGGGGTTTTACAAGGTGGATGTAGCAGAGCCGTGTGTGTACTTGTGTGGGGTCAGGAGGGGTTTACAAGGTGGATGTAGCAGAGCAGTGTGTGTACTTGTGTGGGGTCAGGAGGTGTTTACAAGGTGGATGTAGCAGAGCCGTGTGTGGGGTCAGGAGGGGTTTACAAGGTGGATGTAACAGAGCCGTGTGTGTACTTGTGTGGGGTCAGGAGGGGTTTACAAGGTGGATGTAGCAGAGCCGTGTGTGTACTTGTGTGGGGTCAGGAGGGGTTTTACAAGGTGGATGTAGCAGAGCCGTGTGTGTACTTGTGTGGGGTCAGGAGGGGTTTACAAGGTGGATGTAGCAGAGCCGTGTGTGTACCTGTGTGGGGTCAGGGAGGGGTTTTACAAGGTGGATGTAGCAGAGCCGTGTGTGTACTTGTGTGGGGTCAGGAGGGGTTTACAAGGTGGATGTAGCAGAGCAGTGTGTGTACTTGTGTGGGGTCAGGGAGGGGTTTAACAAGGTGGATGTAGCAGAGCCGTGTGTGTTCTTGGGTGGGGTCAGGAGGGGTTTACAAGTTGTACGGAGCAGAGCCGTGTGTGTATGAGGTGTACGGAGCAGAGCCGTGTGTGTACGAGGTGTACGGAGCGAAGCCGTGTGTGTGTACGAGGTGTATGGAGCAGAGCCGTGTGTGTACGAGATGTACGGAGAAGAGCCGTGTGCGTACGAGGTGTACGGAGCTGAGCCATGCGTTTATGGAGCGGAGCAGAGCCGTGTGTGTACGAGGTGTATGGAGCAGAGCCGTGTATGTACGAGATGTACGGAACGGAGCCCTGTGTGTACGGAGCTGAGCCATGTGTTTATGGAGCGGAGCAGAGCCGGGGGTGTACGGAGTGAAGCTGCGTGTGTACAAGGTGTACGGAGCGGAGCCGTGTGTGTACGAGGTGTATGGTGGGGAGCATTTATACTTCCCGAGTCCCAACTGTCCCGGATCCAGCGAGACAGTCCCGATTTTGAGAGAGAGACTGCCCCAACCGGGAGCATACTTTCCCCGCGGGACACAGGAGTACACAGCGGAGCCCCAAGGAGCAATTTAAAACTTGCACGTAACGTTCTACCGGAAGTGACGTGCTGGAAGCTGACCAGAAATTAGGTCATTTCAGTAGGAGATTGTGACGGAACCATGGAGGTACTTCAGGGAATGCTTCAGATCCATCACCGTGTCCTCCTCTGACAGCGGACAGCGAGATCGCCCTGGAATCGGGGATGTCGGCCATGTGAGCGGATCATGATATGTCCTGCACCAGGAGGCTCAGGTAGGCACTACAATGGGAGCTGGGCTGCTATAGTATCTTAATAGAATTTTTCTTTCTCTGTTTCTTTCGCTCTCTGTTCTTTCTCTCTAATCTTTTTTTTCTCTCTTTGTTCTTTCGCTCTCTGTTCTCTTTCTTTCTGTCTCTGTTCTTTCTCTGTCTGTTCTCTCTTTCCTCTCTTTCTTTCTCTCTCTCTGTTCTTTCTTTCCCCTCTTCCTCTCTGTTCTTTCCCCTCTTTCTTTTTCTCTCTACCTCTGTTCTTTCTTTCCCCTCCTTTTTCTCTCTCCCTGTTCTTTTTTCTGTCAACTCTTTTTCTCTCTCCGTTCTTTCTTCCCCCTTTTTTCTCTCCCTCTCTGTTCTTTATTCCCCTCTTTCTTTCTTTTTCTCTCTGTTCTTTTTTTCTGTCAACTCTTTTTCTCTCTCCGTTCTTTCTTTCCCCTTTTTTCTCTCCCTCTCTGTTCTTTATTCCCCTCTTTCTTTCTCTTTCTTTCTTTTTCTCTCTGTTCTTTTTTTCTGTCCACTCTTTCTTTCTTTGTTCTTTTTCTTTCTTTCTTCTTTCTCTGTTCTTTCTTTCCCCTCTTTCTTTATCTGTTCTTTCTTTCTTTACCCTCTTTCTCTGTTCTTTTCTTTCTCTCTCTGTTCTTCCTTTCTTTCTCTGTTCGTTCTTTCTATGTTCTTTCTTTCTTTCTCTCTCTGTATCTTTCTCTGTTCTTCCTTCCATTCTTTCTCTGTTCTTTATTTCCCCTCTCTTTCTTTCATGCGTACACTACTAATCAGTAGCCTCCATCACATGAACGTGTTTTGCCACAGAGCGAGTGTCCGTGTGGATCACATGCGTGTCCGTGTGATCCACACAGAGAGAAGTCCGTTTTTGGCCGTCACCACGGATGTCACACGGCATGAGTCGTGGTATGTGTTAAGGGGGGGCCAACTGAGACTTTTTCGCCCGGGGCCCTCAAAAACCTGGAGCCGGCCCTGCCCAGGGGTGGGATTCAGCGGGTTCTCCCCGGTTCGGTGGAACCGGTTGTTAAAAAAGCAGCCAGTTCCCCGAACCAGGGAGATTCACAGCCGTGATCCGGTACTTTGATGTTCCTGCAGTGCAGCCGGCAAGCAGCAGGAGCAGAGGAGGACTCTTGCTCTGCTTCCTAGTCCCGCCCGCCGCGCCGGATACCGCGCATTGATACGTCGGGTCGTTCTCTGCTCTGTCTCTGACTACCGGACAGAGCACAGCACACCCCGGAGGCCCCCGCCCCGCGCACTGATTCCTGCGTGCAGTGCGGCATTGGCGGGTAACTGGAGCTCGCTGGAGGAGTCACCGCCACTGCCCAGACTTGTCAAGTCAATGTGAGCTGAGCCCAGGCAGCGTGACGGACCGGTGATTTGCGCACACCCGGAGGCCGGAGGAGCAGGATGGGCGGTGCGGGGCCTGGCCATCCAGGAGGCCTCAACCGCGGCCGTGGGATTACAGTGACAGTCTTCTTCTTCAGAGTCAGACGCGTCGCAGCCTGTCGCCTGTGTATCTGGTACACAGGCCAACGCCGGGTCAGTGAGTTACTGTCTGTATGTGCTGCGTATTGGGGACCTGTGCTGCCTACTAGGGACCTGTGCCTGCCTATTGGGGACCTGTGCTGCCTATTAGGGACCTGTGCTGCCTACTAGGGACCTGTGCCTGCCTATTGGGGACCTGTGCTGCCTACTAGGGACCTGTGCCTGCCTATTGGGGAACAATGCTGCCTATTAGGGACCTGTGCCTGCCTATTAGGGACCTGTGCCTGCCTATTAGGGACCTGTGCCTGCCTATTGGGGACCTGTGCCTGCCTATTGGGGACCTGTGCTGCCTATTGGGGACCTGTGCTGCCTATTGGGGACCTGTGCTGCCTATTGGGGATCTGTGCTGCCTATTGGGGACCAATGCTGCCTATTGGGGACCTGTGCTGCCTATTGGGGACCTGTGCTGCCTATTAGGGAACAATGCTGCCTATTAGGGACCTGTGCATGCCTATTGGGGACCTGTGCATGCCTATTGGGGACCTGTGCCTGCCTATTGGGACCTGTGCTGTCTATTGGGGACCTGTGCTGTCTATTGGGGACCTGTGCTGTCTATTGGGGACCTGTGCTGCCTATTGGGGACCAATGCTCCCTATAGGGAACAATGCTGCCTATTGGGGACCTGTGCTGCCTATTGGGGACCTGTGCTGCCTATTGGGGACCTGTGCTGCCTATTGGGTACAATGCTACCTATTGGGGACCTGTGCTGCCTATTGGGGACCTGTGCTCCTTATTTGGGAACAATGCTGCCTATTGGGAACAATGCTGCCTATTGGGAACAATGCTGCCTATTGGGGACCTGTGCTCCCTATTGGGGACCTGTGCTCCCTATTGGGGACCAATGCTGCCTATTGGGGACCAATGCTGCCTATTAGGGAACAATGCTGCCTATTAGGGACCTGTGCATGCCTATTGGGGACCTGTGCTGTCTATTGGGGACCTGTGCTGCCTATTGGGGACCAATGTTCCCTATAGGGAACAATGCTGCCTATTGGGGACCTGTGCTGCCTATTGGGGACCTGTGCTGCTGGATATACCAGCTGTACATATATAATTATATACAGGAGATGCCCAGGTTATACTAGCTGTACATATACAATTATATACAGGAGATACCCAGGTTATACTGGCTGTACATATATAATTATATACAGGAGATGCCAAGGTTATACCAGCTGTACATATATAATTATATACAGGAGATACCCAGGTTATACCAGCTGTACATATATAATTATATACAGGAAATGCCCAGGTTATACCGGCTGTACATACACACTGGTATCAGTTTTTGGTGCCAAAACCTCCTCTTTCACACTTCAGTTTTTTTGCATCAGTTATAATCCGCCAAAAAGGCGGACAAGCGGATCCGTTCTCAAGTGATGTGAACGGATGGCACAGGATCCGTTTTCAGACGGATCCTGAAAATGAAGAAATTTAAAGGAATCGCTGGCCGGGAAGAGGGAAGAGGGAAGAGGGAAGAGGGAAGAGAGAGGGAGAGAGGGAGAGAGGGAGAGAGGGAGAGAGAGAGAGAGGGAGAGAGAGAGAGAGGGAGAGAGAGAGGGAGAGAGAGATTTTTTTTTTTTTGTCCGGCACCCAGAAAGAAATTCGGGTTAAATCAGTGTTTGCAGGATCCGCCAGAGAAAAAAACGTTACAAGCTCCGTTTTGAAATTTTTGAGGATGGTGACGGACAGCAACTTTTGGCGGATCCTCACAAAAAACGGATGCAACGGACAGCAATCCGTCACAATCCGCCATTAATGCAAGTCAATGGGAAAAAAACGGATCCTCAAAAAAAATTTGAGGATCCGTTTTTTTTCAAAACCTGGCGGATTGTGACTGATTGTAAAAAACGGAAGTGTGAAAGAGGCCTAAGGAAGTTGCATTATCTTTTGGGAGGGGGGGCACCAAACATTCTCAGCATGCACAAGAGAAGATAAAAATGCAGCAAAAACTCAGCAAAACCTGCTTTTTTGAAGCTGCTTCTTTACTGCAAAGAGCAGGTTTTGCCTGCAGAAAAAAACGCAGCACAAATGCAACGTGGGAACATAGCCTAATTATATACAAGACATGCCCAGGTTATACCAGCTGTACATATACAATTACATACAGGAGATACCCAGGTTATACTGGCTGTACATATATAATTATATAGAGGAGATACCCAGGTTATACCAGCTGTACATATATAATTATATACAGGAGATGCCCAGGTTATACTGGCTGTACATATATAATTATATACAGGAGATGCCCAGGTTATACCGGCTGTACATATATAATTATATACAGGAGATGCCCAGGTTATACCAGGTGTACATATATAATTATGTACAGGAGATACCCAGGTTATACCAGCTGTACATATTGTGGTAGATTGGCTCACTTGGCTGCACACGGCGGTAGACACAGGTACACTGTCTCTTTCAGACAGGTTTATTAGGGGTCCTGCATAAGCCAGTTCAGAGTTGGCAAAAATAAACAAGGCCTTCCTGGCTTAACCCCTTAACGACCGCCGATACGCCTTTTAATGGCGGTGGGTAAGGGTTCTTAAACCACAGCGCCATTAATTAACGGCGCTGTGGAAAAGTTGTATAGAGCCCCCCATAGTCTGATTTTCTCCAAGGTCTCGGCTGCCGGGTGTAGCTGAGACCCCAGAGAACATGATTCGGGTCGGTTTTGCGATCGCCATTATTAACCATATAACGGTGACTGCAAAAAAAAAAAAAGCCGCGATTTTGCATTTACTTTCTCTCTCCTCTGATCGCACATCAGAGGAGAGAGAAATAGGGTCCCCGATTTCCCCCCCCCCCCCGGTATCTCCCAGTGGTCGCCGGGCCCTCCTGCATCCTTCGGTGGGCGTGGCCATCTTCTTCCGGGAAGAAAATGGGCGCATGCGCAGTACGCCCGCCGAATCTGCCAGCCGATTCCATTCATTCATTGTACGTACATTTTGATCACTGTGATAAACCCTATAACAGTGATTAAAATAAAAAAAATAAAAAATAGTAAATACCCCCCTCCTTTATCACCCCCTTAGTTAGGGAAATATAATGAAATAAAGAAAATATATTTTCATTTTTCCATTAGGGTTGGAATTGGGGTTAGGGTAGGAATTAGGGTTAGGAATAGGGCTGGGATTAGGGGTGTGTTGGGGTTAGGGATGGAGCTAGAATTGAGGGGTTTCCACTATTTAGGCACATCAGGGTTCTCCAAACGCGACATGGCGCCACCATTGATTCCAGCCAATTTTGCGTTCAAAAAGTCAAATGGTGCTCCCTCCCTTCCGAGCATAGACATGTGCCCAAACAGTGGTTTACCCTAACATATGGGGCATCAGCGTACTCAGGACAAATTGCACACCAACTTTGGGGGTCTAATTTCTCCTGCTACCCTTTGGAAAATAAAAAAAATTGGGGGCTAAAAAATCACTTGTGGGAAAAAAAAAGGATTTTTTATTTTCACAGCTCTGTGTTATAAACTTCTGTGAAGCACTTGGGGGTTCAGCGTGCTCACCACACATCTAGATAAGCGCCTTGGGGGGTCTATTTTCCAAAATGGGGTCACTTATGGGGGTTTCTACTGTTTAGGCACATCAGGGGCTCTGCAAACGCAACATGACGCCCACAGAACGTTCCATTAACGTCTGCATTCCAAAATAGCTCTCCCATGCGCCCAAACAGTGGTTCTCCCCCACATATGGGGTATCCGTGTACTCAGGACAAATTGCACAAAAACTTTTGTGGTCCAATTTCTCCTGTTAGGGCCCCGTCACACATAGCAATCTTGCTAGCGAGATCGCTGCTGAGTCACAACTTTTGTGACACATCAGCGATCTCACCAGCGAGATCGCTGTGTGTGTAGGCGACCGGCCCCCCTGCCAGTATCGCTGATCGCTGCAAGAAACCTCTGGACATTTTTTTGTCGCTGATCTCCCGCTGGCCAGCACGCATCGCTGCGTGTGACAGGCGGGAGACCAGCGATCAGGTGTAAAATAATAAAAAAAATAAAAAATATTGTTATTCTCACCTTCCAGCGTCCCGCGCAGTCTTCCCGCCTCTCTCCATGCTCCCGGTCCCAGTAATCCTTTGCAAGAATGACCGCGAGACTTCGCGATCCCGCGAGAACGGACGTCATCGCGGTAATTCTCACAAAGGATTACTGGGACCGGAGCGTGGAGAGAGGCGGGAATGCTGCGCGGGACGTCAGAAGGTGAGAATAACAATATTTTTTATTTTAATTCTATTTTTGACATGAATATTTCATCAGCGCTAACGAACACAGCGATGCCGCGCGTTCGGCGTCGCTGTGTTAATCGCTGGTGAAGCTCACCAGCGATCACATAGTGACTTACCAGCGATCCTGACACGTTGATATCGTTGTCGGGATCGCTGGTAAGTCGCTATGTGTGACTCCAGCTTTAGCCTTGTGAAAATAAAAAATCATTTTTGGAGGAAAAAATTTTTTTATTTTCACTGCTCTGCATTATAAACTTCTGTGAAGCACTTGGGGGTTCAAATTGCTCACCACACATCTAGATAAGTTCCTTAAGGGGTCTACTTTCTAAAATGGTGTCACTTGTGGGGGGTTTTCACTGTTTAGGCACGAGGGGCTCTCCAAATGTGACATGGCATCAAATCTCAATTCCAGCCAATTCTGCATCGAAAAAGTCAAACGGTGCTTCTTCCCTTCTGAGCTCTGCCTTGCGCCCAAACAGTGGTTTACCCCTACATATGGGGTATCGGCTATTCAGGACACATTACACAACAAATTTTGTGGTTCATTTTCTCTTTACACTTGTGAAAATAAAAAAAATTAGTTCCGAATTAAAATGTTTGTAAAAAAAAAAAAAAGTTAAATGTTAATTTTTTCCTTCCACATTGCTTCAGTTCATGTGAAGCATGTAAAGGGGTTAATAAACTTCTTGAATGTGGTTTTGAGCACCTTGAGGGGTGCAGTTTTAGAATGGTGTCACTTTTGGGTATTCTCTGTCATATTGACTTAAAATGTGATTATGGTCCCTAAAAAAATGGTTTTGTAAATTTAGTTGCAAAAATGAGAAATCAATGGTCAACTTTTAACCCTTATAACTTCCTAACAAAAAAAAAAATTTTGCTTCCAAAATTGTGCTGATGTAAAGCAGACATGTGGGAATTGTTATTTATTAAGTATTTTTTGTGACATCTCTCTGATTTAAGGGCCTAAAAATTAAAACTTTGAAAATTGCAAAATGTTCGCCATATTTCCGTTTTTTCATAAATAATTGCAAGTCATATCGAAGAAATTTTACCACTAACACTCAGAATCAGCGGGATCCGTTAAAGAGTTCCAGAGTTATAACCTCATAAAGGGACAGTGGTCAGAATTGTAAAAATTGGCCTGGTCTTTAAACTGCAAATTGGCTCCGTCTCTAAGGGGTTAAGGAAAAACAGCATAACATACAGCACAGTCCCTGTGGTTGCGGGGAACCGCCACTCAGGAAAAACAACACACAATGGTTCAGCCTTCCTTATGAGGATACATAGCCCTGGAGCTCCACTCTCCAGGACTACTGAATGCCTCAGCAGGCCATCTATTTAAACCCCAGACCACGCCCTGGGATGGAGATTTGGAGAACAATCTCTGTTAGGGCTGGCGGAACGCACCAAATAATAAAGAGATAGTGAGAGGTGCGTTCGCAGCCCGAGGTCCACCGTGCAGAGATGATAACTGCTGCTCAGAAATGGCGGGCAATAACTGGCGGTATAACTAGTACACACGGGTTAACTTCACCCGGTTAATAGGAAGAGGACCCTGTTGCTTCACAGGACCGCGATACCGCTGAGTGAGCGCTAGTATTGTGGTCACAGAACCCTGCCCCAAGGACACGGGGTTAGAGTCCCTCTAGACCCACTAGTGTTCGGCGCCGCTACTGCGGTGCCTGAACATACACAACTTAAAGATATAGTACACTAGGTGCAGGCAGCGCCACACTGGCGGACGCCACTAACCAGCCTAACCTTATGGCCGGAAAGCGCAATGTTTGCGCACGGCGCCGCACTGGCGGTTGCTGCTTGACATAGTATAGTAGTGCCTTGTGCTGGATGGCACAGTTAGGCGCTAAGTGTGGTGCAGAGGACTGGATGCACCGTGGCACATAGGCAATGCCACCTGTAGGCGCTGACTTATCTCCAATACCCTATACACCTGCACAACCAGAGGGAGGGAGCCTTAATGAGTCAGTCACCAGAACATATACATCCATCTTGACACACACACAACTACAAAATACTGTCCATACTAGCGCATGGCCAAGCGGCCATGCGAGCCTTTTATAGCAGCGTCCTTCCGGGACCTTCCTGATGGTCCAATTCGAGCTGGAGAAGGACCTGAGCATGTGACCTCCGATCTCCAATGAGAGATCGACCCACGGGCATGCTCAGTAGACCAAAAGGAGGACTTAGTCCCTGGAGTAGCTCGCTGCTGACCCTCATGCATTGCTATAGCTGGACCAGAGGTGACAGCAGCAACCAAAGCGACAGTGCTAGTCTGAGCAGAGCGTCGGGATCGATGAGTCTGCTGAGCAGCCTCCTCTGCGGCCGAAGAGGAATGAGAGACCGCCGAAGTCAAGGCTTGGGATTCCTGTTGTGCAGCGACAGGAACCCGACGCCTAACAACCTCCCTCCCGGGAGCTCTATGGCTGTTTTAAAAAAAACAGCCCTTTTAAAATGGCTGCTTAACCCCTATCAGCACATAGTGTGCTGGAGCAAAACTTCTGGGATTCAAATCACTGAAGCTAATAGTCTGAGTGAAATGCATCCCCCATCTAATACTTTGTCACAATATATAATTATATACAAGTACCCAAGTTATACCAGCTGTACATACATAATTATATACAGGACATGCCAAGGTTATACCAGCTGTACATATATAATTGTATACTGGAGATGCCCAAGTTATGCCAGCTGTACATATATAATTATATACAGAGCATACCCAGGTTATACCACCTGTACAAATATCATTATATACAGGAGATGCCCAGGTTATACCAGTTGTACATAATTATGTAATGACCATGCCCAGAGGTTATATCACCTGCATATATATTATATACAGGAAATGCCCAGGTTATACCAGCTTTACATATATAATTGTATACAGAAAATACCCATGTTTTACCAGCTGTACATACAGTGGGTGAAATAAGTATTGAACAGGTCACTAATTTTCTAAGAAAATATATTTCTAAATGTGCTACAGACATGAAATTCCAACCAGATGCCGATAACAACCCATCCAATCACAGGCAAAGAAATCAAACCATAGATGTCCATAACTTAAGTTATGTGTAATAATGAGAAATAACACTGGAAAAAAGCATTGAATACACTCACTGAAATGTATTTAATACTTCGTACCAAAGACTTTTGACAGCTTCAAGGCGCCTCCTGTATGGAGAAACTAGTCGCATGCATTGCTCAGATGTGATTTTGGCCCATTCAAACACACAAACACTCTTCACATCCTGAAGGTCCCGTGGGCTCCTTCTATGGACGTTTAGCTTTAGTTCCTTCCAAACATTTTCTATTGTATTCAAGTCTGGTGATTGGATGGGTCATGCTAGCAGCTATATTTTCTATTAAACCAATTGAGAGTTTACTTTCCTGTGTATTTGTGATCATTGTCTTGCTGAAATGTCCACCCTCGTTTCATCTTTATCATCCTGATGGATGGCAACAGATTTTTATCAAGAATATCTCAGTACATTTGTCCATTCAACCTTCCTTCAATTATAAGATGTGTGCCAGTACCGTATGCTGAAAAACAGCCCCACACCATGTTATGGGTTTGCAGAACGCGCCAAATAATATAAGATGGTATAGAGGTGCGTTCGCAGCCCGGGGTCCACCGTGCAGAGATGTTAGCTGCTGCTTGGTAATGGCAGAGCACTAACTAGACACTGGCGGGTTAACTTTTGACCCGGTGTGTACAGGGGCGAACTCAGTTACCTCACTGAGCTGCTGGAACAAGTGAGAGAGCCTGTTTATCCTCACAGGACTCGGCAGGAGAGCGCTAGTGCTAAGACACAGGACTCTACCCCAAGGACACAGGATTAAAGCCCCTCTAGTCCAACTAGCTCTCAGCACCGCAACAGCGATGCGTGGACAGACACTGATAGAATGCTGTGCCCCATTAGCAGTCACAGGGTGCAGCTGAACGTTGCTTACCACACTATGTTTGTACAGCGCAGCTCTGGCGGATGCCACTAACCAGCCTAAGCTCAGGACTGGGAAGCGCATCGGACGCGCACTAGCGTAGTGCCTTGGGTAGAGTGGCGCACTCTGGGGCTAGCATGTGAGGAGCTGGGAGCACTGCGGCGCTAGGCAGTGCCACAACTCGGCAATGACTCAGAACTCTAAACCCTACCAACATGTGCATCAAAGGGAAGGGGTTTCATAATGAGTCATTCAGCGGTTCACAAGCATCCATCACACACATCACTACCAATTACTGTCTATACTAGCGCATGGCCGTGCGGGACCTTCCTAGTGGTCCATTGGGAGCAGCAATAGGACCTGAGCATGTGACCTCAGACCTCCAATGAGAGGACTTCCCACGGGCATGCTCAGGGGGCCAAAAGGACTTAGTCCCAAGAGCTGCTCGCTGATGGCTATTGCAGGTTACTATAACTGAACCCCGATTGGCAGCAGTAACCAAGCCAACAGCAGTAGACTAAGCAAGACACCGGGAACGACATCTTTGCCGAGCAGGCTCCTCTGCAACCGGAGAGGAATGGGAGACCGCAGAGGGAAAGGCTTGGGATTCCTCCTGTGCAGAGGCAGGAACCAGACGCCTAACACACCATGACTGTCTCACCTCCGAACTTTACTGTTGGTATGCTGTCTTTGGGGTGATATGCAGTGCCTAATGGCCTTCAAATATGGTGTGTATTATGGCATCCAAAGAGTTTAATTTTGGACTCATCGAACCAGACTATATTTTACCAGTATTTCACAGGCTTATCTAAATGTTGTTGAACAAATTTTATGTCATGGGTTTACCACGACAGAGAGGAGCCAGAAGAACACAGCATCTGATTTCTCCTACTCTTGCACCGATTAGAAGCACTTCACTTTCATATTAAACTGCACAGATTTTTTTAGCAGTGCAGGGGTTAATCTGTTCAGTTGAGAGCTCCTGAAAGCTTTCCTGCATTAAGGCTTAGCTATTCACTGTTAGTCTCTCCCATCTCTTGTATAATCTGGGCCCTGGCTAGCACTCATTGTCAGAGAAAGCTTGTGCTGCATGGCTGGAGGTTGTTGTTGGTTGTTATTTGAGGTGTTTGGTGGATTTATCTATGATTGTTACTAGGTTTTGGGTGTGTGATAATTCTCCTCCTACTTTGGTTTCCCAATGCTTTCCTCTGAGTATATTTGTATGATTGTTATTTTACACTATCCCTGTTCATATTACCTTGCTAGTCTGGTTGGTGTATTACGGTATACTACTACTCTTCTCTTACCTGGGTGGGAGAAATGTACAGGCTGAGGGCAGATTCAGGAGCTAAGGCAAGGTATGTGGCCCTGGTATCTTCACCATCAGAAGTAATCAGGGGAACAGGACGAGCTAGGGTGCCCCTAGCGTTAGGGACAGGGAAGGAGCCCCTGGTCCCGGGACACCGGACAAGAGTTGTGACACTTTAAATGCGCTTGAATATGCTTTTTGTTGAGCAATGGAATTTTGCGTGGTGAGCGTGCATACAGGCCATGGAGGTTGAGTGCATTATTTATTGTTTTTGTCATGCTGTAGCTCTGCAGGTGAATGCAAACTCCACAAGATGGCAGCAGAGAAGAGGGAAGACTGAAATACTGCTTAGAGCAGACCAGCAGCACTGCAGTGAGGCTACCACCAGGTTGGAGCAGAATAGTTAAACAAGCCAGGTCGATACCAGAGAGTAGCGCAGTACCAAGGGAAACACCAAACAGAGTCAGAAGAAAGTCAAAAAGGTCAGTACCAGTCAGAAGCAAAAATACCAGAAGCAAGAGATGGAATCAGGTCAGAGTCAAAGCAGAGTCGGGTACCGGGGAGTCCAAACACGAAGGGAAACACTGAGTCAGGACGGGAAGCGAGGAATGAACAGACACGGGCACAGTCAGCAAAGCACAGCAGGACAAATCAGGGTATAACCAGAGTCAGCTACTCACGCTGTAGGCAGAAAATATAACTGACACTGCCTGTAAAATGCAGCGCAGGGAAATAGCCGACTTGACACCAGAACGAGGCCGAGAAAAGTTAACCCCTGACATTACCAGACCAGGGAAATCACGGACTGGATCATGACAGTTTTCTTTTAAACAATTGTACCTGCTGATTCCAGGCCTTTCACTAGCTTTCCACAGGTGGCCCTTGGACAACTCTTCTGATCATTCTTTGTACGTCTGTTTGAAATTTTGTGGCGAGCACCTGGTTGTGGCCGGTTTATGGTGAAAATTATGTTCTTTCCGCTTTCAGATTCTGGACCCAACAGTGCTGACTGGAACCTTCAGTAGTTTAAAAATTCTTCTGTAACCAATGCCATCAGTATGTTTTGCAACAATAAGGTTACAAAGGTCTTAAGACAGCTCACTGGTTTCATGAAATGTTTCTTGTGTGGCACCTTGGTTATGAGTAGAGATGAGCGAATATTTCAATGTTCGATTTACGAACGCCGATTTTGCAATATTCGCCGATTTATTCAAATATTTGCCAAACATATCCGAAGGCCATTTGAGTCAATGGAAGGTAAAAACGCACACAAAAAAAGTATACACAATACCTTCAAACAGGCCCAAAAGCTGCCAAAACACATCAAATTAGGGGCAGATACCAGGAAAGTTTCCTCAATTGACCCACAGTACAGATTTTAGAATGGCACAGCAGCAATCAGCCATGCATGAGGTATAAGGGTCTGGACCTGCATTTACAGCTTTAAATTGAACTATAAAGACGAGGTGGGGTGAGGCATCAGTGTAGGCATACTGTATTGGGAGCCCTGATATCACATTCAACAGCTCAACCTACTGTGATGCTCAGCCACATTCAGGTGGCACAATATATCAGTTTCGTAGACTACTATTGTCAGAAAAATGTAAGACTAGTAACAAGGGTAGTTGACTCAAATGAAGTTGAGGCTTGATGGTCTCGGAGGCCTATTGCTACAGGCAACACACATGGAGACCCAATAAGGAGTCTACACATTTCCAAAATTAGTGGCAGACAACACCAAAGTGGCATCAATTTCAATAGAGTAGTATAATGGGGACCTACACCTCTTTCACTACAGACAACCCAGTAGATGGGAGACTTTAATAGGCAAGGTGGTGAAACCACTGTGCTGTAGCCCTTGGAAAGCCTGGAGGGACTTAACTAGGTAGCCTACCAAATCCGACCTCAGATAAGGGGCACAGGTGGCACCGCCATCCAAGGAGGGAATAGGTGACACCAGGTGCTACTGCAGGGCTCACCTACAGAGGGTGTCAGCTGACAACCTCGAGCGGGTAGGCTGATATGGCCCAATGGAGGGATTAAGAACACAGGCAGGCACTGTAGGGACACTACAACCATTTGTGCAAATGGGACCGGCTGAGGAATAGAAAAGCACTGGCGGGTGCGGACTAGAGCAGCTGTTAGACAGATGAGCATTGCAGGTGCAGACTGGACCAGCAGAGGAACAGGAGGGCACTGGCAGGTACAGGCTGGACCGGGTGTTGAACAGATGGGCCTGGCAGGTGTGGGCCGGAGCGGGTTTTAGACAGAGGATCACTGGCAGGTGCAAGCTGGACTGGCTGATGGACAGAAGAGCAGACAGGTATGAGCAGAGGGGTACGGGGTAGACAAACCGATAGGCGGACCTGGGGAACCTGACAACTAGCAAGCATGCAAGGCAAACAAACAACATTGCTCAGGCACCTCCATATTAGAGGAGGAGCCTTAAATAGAAGGTGTCGCCCAGCTATTGGCTGGGGACATCTTAGGGCGACGTGTGCGGTCCCTTTCAGAGGGAGGGTGTGCACGCCCTAAGCATTGTGCCCAGGCCTACAACTGAACCTTGGGGAACACCGACACATAGGGGGCGAGATAAGGAGGTGGTGTGTGAGTGGGAGACACTGAATGTCCTTTTCTGTTCGTTACAAGGAGATCCAACAAAGGGCCAAGGCCGTAATGCCAAAAGATCAGAAAGTCTGTAGTAACAGGGAATGGTCATAGAATCGTAGAGTTGGAAGGGCCATCTGGTCCAACCCCCTGCTCAAAGCAGGATTCGCTAAATCATCCAAGACAGATGTCTGTCCAGCCTCTGTTTGAAGACTTCTATTGAAGGAGAACTCGCCACCTCTTGTGGCAGCCTGTTCCACTCATTGATCACTCTGTCAAAAAGTTTTTTCTAATATCTAATCGCTGTCTCCTCCCATTCAGTTTCATCCCATTGCTTGTAGTCTTTCCTTGTGCAAATGAGAATAAAGATGATCCTTCTACAATGTGACAGCCCTTCAGATATTAGTAGACAGCTATTAAGTCTCCTCTCAGTCTTCTCTTCTGCAAGCTAAACATTCCCAAATCCTGTAACCTTTCCTCATAAGACAGGGTTTACAGACTGGTCACCATTCTGGTCGCTCTTTTCTGAACTTGCTCCAGTTTGTTGATGTCTTTTTTTAAATGTGGCGCCCAAAACTGGACACAGTATTCCAGATGAGGTCTGACCAAAGAGGAGTAGAGGGCAATAATGACTTCACGTGATCTAGACTGTATGCTTCTGTTAGTACATCTTAGAATTGCATTTGCCTTTTTTGCTGCTGCATCACACTGTTGACTCATATTCAGTCTGTGATCTATTAATATACCCAAGTCTTTTTCACATGTGCTGTTACTTAGCCCTATTCCTCCCATTCTGTATATGCTTTTTTCATTTTTATTGCCCAGATGTAGTACTTTGCATTTTTCCCTGTTAAAAACCATTCTGTTAGTTGCTGCCTACTGCTCCAGTTTATTTATATCTTTTTGAATCCGCTCTCTCTCTTCTCTAGTATTAGCGATCCCTCCTAGCTTTGTGTCATCAGCAAATTTAATCAGTTTACTCTCAATTCCTTCATCTAAATCTTTGATAAAGATGTTGAACAATACAGGGCCCAGGACAGAACCCTGTGGTACCCCACTTGAGACATTCCTCCAACTGGATGTGCAGCCATTTATGACCACTCTTTGGGTCCGATCACTAATGCAGTTATGAATCCACCTAACAGTTTGCCTTGTCCATTCCATACTTAGCCATTTTTTCAATAAAGATTGTGTGAGATACTTTGTCAAATGCTTTGCTGAAGTCAAGATATACTATATCTACAGCATTTCCCTGATCCACCCAATCAGTGATTCTGACATGACTTATTAGTTACAAACCCATGCTGACTCTGTTTAATCACTTCATTCTTGTCCAGGTACTTACATACGTGTTTAATAATTTGTTCAAAGATCTTTCCTGGTATAGAAGTTAGACTCATCGGCCTATAGTTGCCTGGGTCCACCTTCTTCCTCTTCTTTTTGAAGATAGGAACAACATTTGCTCTTCTCCAGTCTTCTGGGACTTCTCCTATTCTCCAAGAATTTTCAAAGATTATGGAGAGGGGTTCAAAAATTTCTTCAGCTATCTCCTTCAGTACTCTGGGGTGTAATTCATCTGGACCTGGAGACTTGAATTCATTTAGGTTAGCTAAGTGTTTCCTCACTATCTTTCTGTTTATAGATATCCTGGATTCTTCTATTCCCTTAATAGGACAGTGAAGAACAGTTGATGTTACATTTCCTTTCTGAGGGAAAACAGATGCAAAATAGGAATTTAAAAGTTCTGCCTTCTCAACATCCTGTCTTACCATTTCATCATTTTCATCCTGTAAAAATCCTATAGCACTGTGTCAAAGGCAGATGCCAGGTCCAGGAGGAGGACAAACTAGCATTGCTTGGATTTTGCAGTTAGTTGGTCGTTGGTGACTTAAGTCAGGGCAGTTTCAGTAGAATAGTGCGGTCGGAAGCCAGATTGTAAGCGTTCAAAGAGAGAGCAAGAGGAGAAGTGGAGAGGACAGTTCAAAATGGACATGTTGTTCCAGTAGTTTGGAGGCATAGGGGAGAACTGAGATGGGGCGAGCGATAGCTAGTCACAGAGGATGGGTCAAGGGAGGGCTTTTTGGGGATGGGTGCGAACTGCCGTCTTTTAACAAAGATGGCAGTTGGCACCCATCCCCAAAAAGCCCTCCCTTGACAGAGTATGGTTAATAATTATTTTATTTCTATAGCGTCAACAAATTCTGCAGCCCTTTACATTTTAGGGGAGGGGACTTGTACAGACAATAGACTTTAAGTATAATAAACACATAGATCAACAGATACCAAAAGGAGTGAGAACCCTGCTCACAAGCTTACAATCTATGAGGAAATAGGGTTGACACGAAAGGTTGATGGTAACAATTGCTTTCATTGTTAGGACCAGCCATAATGTAGGAAATCGGGTGTTCATGTAATGCTGCTTGAACCGGTTATCAGCCAGAAAATGTAAAAGTACAGACACAGAGGGCTATTAAATGCATAAGGCATATGAGAACATGATACAAGGAACCTAGTTGTGTTAAAAATTTTGACTGTTCAACACAGGGATAGTTAGGTTAATGTGTTGAGGCGGTAGGCCAGTCTGAAGAAATGCATTTTTAGTGCACACTTAAAATTGTGGGTATTGGGGACTAATCGAAGTAACCTGGGTAGTGCATTCCAAAAAATTGGCACAGCATGTGAAAAGTCTTGGAGATGGGAGTGGGAGGTTCTGATTATTGAGGATGTTAACCTCAGGTCATTAAGATTGCTGTAAAAGAGGAGTTCTGTGAGACTCTGAATTGCGTAGAATAAAGACCACTGTATTAATAATCCGAGTTTTTAGTGATTCGCAGCGTGGATTGTCTGACCACATTTTTCCTATCCTGAACCTCAGGTCATTAGCAGAACAGAGGGCACAGTTAAGGTGGTAGACTGAGATGAGGGAGGAGATGTAGGGTGGTGCTGAGCAGTGGAGTGCTTTGAGGGTGAAGGTAATAAGTTTATACTGAATTCTGGAGTGGATGGGTAACCGGTGTAATGACTGGCACAAGGTAGAGGCATCGGTGTAACTGTTGGTAAGGAAAATGATCCTGGCTGCAGCATTCAAGACAGATTGGAGAGGGGTGAGTGTGGTAAGAGGGAAACCGATTAGTAAAGAATTACAATAGTCCAGACGAGAATGAATAAGAGAAACAGTAAGGCCGGGGTCACACTAGAGAGGAATACGGATGAGTGAGAGGCGTTAAAAGCACGCACTACACACGGACAAATGATTCTCTATGGGGCAGCTCCAAACAGCCGTATATTTCTCGTCCGTATTCTACGGTCCGTGCCAATCGCAACATGCTGCGATTGTCAGCGTACTACACCCATAGTATGCCAATGCAAGTCTATGGGTGCGCTAAAAATACACATTACACACGGACCACACTTGTGACTTGCGAGAAATACGCACCCAGTGTCTTTTAGAAAAGCCGGCAATTCAGTGCGCTATACAGTAAACTCACACTGACAGGTTTAATAAAGAAACGAAAGAATAGATATATACACATAGAATATATATATATATATATATATATATATATATATATATATATATATATATATATATATACACATACACACATACACTCACTGGCCACTTTATTAGGTACACCTGTCCAACTGTGTGTTAAGACTTAATTTCTAATCAGCCAATCACATGGCGGCAACTCAGTGCATTTAGGCATGTAGACATGGTCAAGACAATCTCCTGCAGTTCAAACCGAGCATCAGTATGGGGAAGAAAGGTGATTTGAGTGCCTTTGAACGTGGCATGATTGTTGGTGCCAGAAGGGCTGGTCTGAGTATTTCAGAAACTGCTGATCTACTGGGATTTTCACGCACAACCATCTCTAGGGTTTACAGATAATGGTCCGAAAAAGAAAAAAAATCCAGTGAGCGGCAGTTCTGTGGCCGGAAATGCCTTGTTGATGCCAGAGGTCAGAGGAGAATGGGCAGACTGGTTCGAGCTGATAGAAAGGCAACAGTGACTCAAATTGCCACCCGTTACAACCAAGGTAGGCAGAAGAGCATCTCTGAACGCACAGTGCGTCGAACTTTGAGGCAGATGGGCTACAGCAGCAGAAGACCACACCGGGTACCACTCCTCTCAGCTAAGAACAGGAAACTGAGGCTACAATTTGCACAAGCTCATCGAAATTGGACAGTAGAAGATTGGAAAAACGTTGCCTGGTCTGATGAGTCTCGATTTCTGCTGCGACATTCGGATGGTAGGGTCAGAATTTGGCGTAAACAACATGAAAGCATGGTTCCATCCTGCCTTGTATCAACGGTTCAGGCTGGTGGTGGTGGTGTCATGGTGTGGGGAATTTTTTCTTGGCACTCTTTGGGCCCCTTGGTACCAATTGAGCATCGTTGCAACGCCACAGCCTACCTGAGTATTGTTGCTGACCATGTCCATCCCTTTATGACCACAATGTACCCAACATCTGATGGCTACTTTCAGCAGGATAATGCGCCATGTCATAAAGCTCGAATCATCTCAGATTGGTTTCTTGAACATGACAATGAGTTCACTTTACTCAAATGGCCTCCTCAGTCACCAGATCTCAATCCAATAGAGCATCTTTGGGATGTGGTGGAACGGGAGATTCGCATCAGGGATGTGCAGCCGACAAATCTGCGCCAACTGTGTGATGCCATCATGTCAATATGGTCCAAAATCTCTGAGGAATGCTTCCAGCACCTTGTTGAATCTCTGCCACGAAGAATTGAGGCAGTTCTGAAGGCAAAAGGGGGTCCAACCCCTTACTAGCATGGTGTACCTAATAAAGTGGCCAGTGAGTGTGTGTATATATATATATATATATATATATATATATATATATATATATATATATACACACACACACACACATCTATATACACATACATGTCATTGAGACATATATATATATATATATATATACACACACACACACACACACACACACACACACACACACACACACCTATACCGTATATTTATATTTCACAGAGTTCTTCATAGCAGAATAGCCGCTAATTACAGCGGGAGCCCACGCATTTTTTCACAACAAATTAACCACTTAGATTAACACCAACACCTCCCAAATTTTGCAGACAAACCCTCATCTAATTATTAGTCAGGGACATATAAAAAAAAAAAAAAAGCATGAAATGAAATGGTTTACTGTATGTAAACCATGTGTCATTTCATGTCGGGTTGGGGAATGATTTGACAGAAGCCGGCAATTGAATTAGCGGCTATTCTGCTATGAAGAACTCTGTGAAATATAAATATATATATATTCTATGTGTCTAGATCTATTCATTCGTTTGGATTTGAAAACCTGTCATTGGGCTCCATTATATGTCCGTTTTGCAAGCCTGCGAGAAAAAAAACAGTATACGGATGCCATACGGATGCTTACATGAGAAAAATACGCGGCCACACCCTGACAACGGAGGACATACGGAGCAATATTTAGGGACCATTTATGCGTATTACGGCCATACAATACGGTCCGTATTTTTCTAAGATGTGTGTGACTCCAGCCTAAGAGTTTTTGCAGTATCGAAAGTAAGAAAAGGTCGAATTCTAGAAATGTTTTTCAGGTGCAGATAACAAAAGCGAGCCAGTGGTCGGATGTGGGGAATTAAAAATCTCTGTTAAGTATGACCCCAAGACTGCGGGCGTGTTGCCGGGGAGTAATTGTAGAACCACACACGGAAATGGCAATGTCGGGCATAGGTAGGCTAGTAGAGGGAGGAAACACAAGGAGTTCAGTTTTTGACAGGTTCAGTTTCAGATAGTGGGAGGACATGAAGGTGGAGACAGCGGTAAGGCAATCACTGGGGTTTTCTAAAAAGGCAGGTGTGATGTCAGGAAAGGAGGTGTATAATTGGGTGCCATCAAGCATAGAGATCGTACTGGAAGCCAAATCTACTGATTGTCCAATGGGGCAGTATGCAAAGAGATCAGGAGGGTGCCTAAGACTAAGCCTTGAGGAACCCCAACAGTAAGGGGAAGATGAGAGGAGGAGCCAGCAAAAGTTACAGTGGAAAAGCAGTCAGAGAGGTAGGAGAACCAGGAAAGAACGGTGTCCTTGAGGCCAATGGAGCAGAGCATAGTGAGGAGGAGCTGGTGATCCACAGTGTTGAATGCTGCAGAGAGACGTAGGAGAATTAGCATGGAATAGTGACCATTAGATTTAGCTGTTAGTTGATCATGAGAGACTTTAGTGAGGGCAGTTTCAGTAGAGTGTAAAGAGAGGAAACCTGATTGAAGAGGGTCGAGAAGAGTTATCTGAGAGATAGCAGATAAGACGGGAGTGGACCAGGCGTTCAAGGAGTTTAGAGATGAAGGGAAGATTGGAGACAGGTCTATAGTTAGCGGCACAGTTTTGGTCGAAGGATGGTTTTTTTAAGTAATGGATGTAGGATGCTTAAATGAGGAGAGAAAGATACCGGAAGAGAGAGAGGTTGAATATTTTTGTTAGGTGAGTGGTAACAGCAGGGGAAAGGGACTGGAGGAGATGTGATGGAATGGGGTCACTGGCGCAAGTAGTTAAAAAAATGCAATAATTTTACTATTACATGCATGAACTGGCACATGCTCAATCAACATGCGTTAAGGGCCTGTCACACTAAGTGATATCGCTAGCAATATTGCTATAACATCACTGGTTTTTGTGATGTTATAGCGATATTGCTAGCGATATCGCTATGTCTGATACTTACCTCCGACCGCTCCCCCGCTGGTTATCGCTGATCGCGAGAGAACGTCCTGGACTGTTTCTCGTCGTCAGCTTCCTGCTGGGGATTCCTGCTGTGGAGATGAGCGACGCGTGGACGCGGGCGGGAGGACGTCAGGATCGCCTCGTCTGACAGGTAAGTAGCGACCCCTGCGATGTCGTTGGTGAGATCTGCCTGTGTGGCAGCTCACTAGTGATCACTTAGCGATGCACCAGCGATCCTGACCGCATCATATCGCTGGTGCATCGCTAAGTGTGACAGTACCTTAAATCTAGGAATCTCACTGTGCTAAAATACAGACTAGAGGGCCTCGCCAATCACCGTCCACCCCATCTTCTGCTTTTTCCTCCTCCCTCACCGTGGCAAGTGTTGTCACACAGGTTTCCGGCCGCAGAGCCCTCACTTGTTTACACGCTACAGTGGGAGTGAGAGAGAGAGAGAGACCATCAGCTGATACGGAAGTGGACATTCCTGCTGTTTTTGACTGATCTCAGATACCAAGCCCATCTTTCTCAATCTGCGGTAACATCTCCGCTTGTATCTCTCTCACAGTACAGCACCTTGTCGTGTTCACCCTACTCCACCCTGTGTCCGCACAGCAGCCAGCCTTTGTTTGTGCAGTTGTGCTCACGCAAACAATTGTTTCCTCCTACACATGGCAGGGCTAAGAGCTTGAACTTCACCATCTTCAATCTACTATTAATAACCGTTATTTATATAGCGCATATTCCGCAGAGCTTTACAAGTCAGCAGTTCATAAAAAAAAAAAAAAGAGTCGTAAGTTACAAAGTTAGCGATAACCAAACAATTAAAGCTAAAATAATGATGACCCTGCTCTTCAGAGGTTATAATTTACAAAGAGGTGGGGGTGACACAAAGTACAGGTGCTTATTTACAATGATGGTCCAACCATCTTGAGGAAATGATGGGTAGATAAAGGCTGCATGAGGCTTTTGGGTATGGTTGAGTTTGGTGGAGAATTAGGTTCAGAGAAGTCGAGAATAGGCTATATATAAAAATGACCGATTAGGGAAAAATTAGGCCGCCCTAAACGTGTTTTTAGGGAGCGCCTAAAAATGTGTAAGTAGTGGTTACTCTTAGATCATGGGGGAGAAGGGTTAAGTGGTGTGTTATCTAGGTAGGAGATTGAACAGAGTCGAACAAAGACCAGATCAGGAGTGTTACCATCTTTGTGTGTCTCAGAGGTTGAAAGTTGTGAGAGGCCAAGAGAAGTGGCTAGAGATAGAAGCTGGGATGCAGTTGGGGAGGTGGGGCTGTTGAAGTCTCCCAGGATAAGGGTTGGCAATTCTGAGGACAGAGGTTGAAAGTTGTGAGAGGCCGAGAGAAGTGGCTAGAGATAGAAGCTGGGATGCTGTTGGGAAGGTGAGGCTGTTGAAGTATTCCAGGATAAGGGTTGGCAATTCTGAGGACAGAGGTTGAAAGTTGTGAGAGGCCGAGAGAAGTGGCTAGAGATAGAAGCTGGGATGCAGTTGGGGAGGTGGGGCTGTTGAAGTCTCCCAGGATAAGGGTTGGCAATTCTGAGGATGTAAAGCGTGTCAGCTGGGCAGAAAAGTGGTCAACATAGTTAGCAAGGCCGAAAAAATACATTTGTCCATCCAGTTCACTCTATATTCTGTCAGAATAAATCCCCAGATCTACGTCCTTCTAAAGAATCTAATAACTGTAAGATGCAATATGGTTACGCTCCAGGAAGGACGTGAGTGGGCGAGTCTGGGGGCTGGTATATAACTGCTACTCTGAGGAAAAGGGGATGGAAAACCCTGATGAACCTCCAAAGAATGGCATTCAATCGGCCTGCATTTGTTTAAAAAACAGGATTGGTGGTGGCAGTGAGGTGTGTGGAGTTATAATGGAGTTAGCAATGATTGTATGGCGACATATACCATGTGTTGCAATCCAGAGGTGGATATGCCTTAAGCACACTATTTGTTTTCCGAGAACTAATTATTGTTGACAGCCTGTGGCCTCCTCGGATGATCGTCGCCCAGTCATGTCATTGTCTGGATGATACGGGCCAGCGGAATGCTCTTGGCTCCAAAGATCACAGCAGGTGGTTCTGCATGAGATAGTTTACTGAGATAACGACTTGTACATACAGCTCTGGCAATAATTAAGAGACCACCACATCAAAACCCTGTCATGGGCAGCCTATTCTCCAGACCTGAACCCCATAGAAAACCTCTGGAATGTAATCAAGAGGATGATGGATAGTCACAAGCCATTAAAGAACTGCTTACATTTTTGCGCCAGAAGCAGTGTGAAAGACTGGTGGAAAGCATGCCAAGATGCATGAAAGCTGTGATTAACAATCATGGTTATTCCACAAAATATTGATTTCTCTTCCTGAGTTAAAACATTAGTATTGTTGTTTCTAAATGATTATGAACTTGTTTTCTTTGCATTATTTGAGGTCTGAAAGCACTGTTTGTTTGTTTTTTAAATTTTGACCATTTCTCCTTTTCAGAAAAAAACAAACAACATTTAGTGCTTGGAAATTCGGAGACATGTTGTCAGAAGTTTGTAGACTAAAAGAACAATTTACATTTTACTCAAAAATATACCTATAAAGAGAAAAATCAGACAAACTGAATTTAGGAAGTCGTCTCTTTTAACATGCGCATCGCCTGTATAGTATTATATACAGCTCTCGCAAAAATTATGTCAGCTGTACACAATTATATACATGAGATGCTCAGGTTATACCACCTGTACATACTGTATGTACTATGGATATGTACTAGGGATGGCTCGGACTGTGCAGTCTCCAAAATGACAGCTGTGTTTACAGATGTGATCATGTGACTTCCTTTTCACAGGTACACAGTGTGGACTGGCACCTCGCTGCTGTGTGCTGTCATGGCAATGCCCGGTGTACCCGTAGCTGTGTATCCAGCACAAATACACAGTCCCGAGTCATGTATACAAACCCTGCATTGTATAGCAGCGCTACTGACATATATATACACAGTGGTACCCATACCTGTATACAGCCCGATAAATATCCCTGCATGTCACCAGTGCAAATGTCCACAGATCCCAGTCTACACCATAATAGTGATTGTATGCTGTAGAATATAATCCCATCATGTGTGATACTGTGGGCTGCACTGTGTATCTAATCCTATAATTTGATAGTTTCCTGGCATTACAGCACTATGTCACTCTTGCAGTCCCGTACTAATTCACATTACAGGACAATAGTGGGGTACGGATAATAATCCATATATAATATATATATCTACACTAGAGCTGTAGTGACAGATTCGCACAGACCGATCACCTCCCCCGCTCCGCATCTCCCAGGCTCTGGCACGCTCATGTGTTATGTATTATTGCTGTATCTTGCGCTTATCCTTCTGCAGCTTAGGGTGAATCTGGGCATTTTCCTTTTTTTTTTTTAATTAAGAACTGGAATAAGGAAGTGGAATTTGGATGGCAGTGGATTTATGGAGGAGGCGTCTGCTCACTGTTATCAGCTGAGGGCAGATCCAATAACAAGTTAGGTGCACAGATGGTGACTTTGAAGAACTAATGAGGAACCAAAAATAAAGCTGGCCATACACATTAGATGGCTGTCAGCCGATCTTTCTTCCAGCAGCCATCTCCAGGCACGCTCCCATATACAGGAGCTCTTGGCCAAAGCTTCTCTATGACAAAGGCGCCGACTTGACACATGGGCCGGTGACTTATCTCCAGGAAAACAATGCGGTCAGAACTCCAAAAATCATACCTCTGCAATTGACATCCCTTTCAACCAGTCAGCTGGTGCCCCCATAGACACGACCGTCAGACGAACAAGTGTATGGGAGACTGTAAAGACATTAAAGGTCATGTGTAAAAGGAAAGGTGCAGTGACATTTAATAATCCAGCACCCAGTGGTGTGTAAATCTATATGCAGGGAGCTCCCCCTAGTGGTGGCTGCAGACAGGATCTTATCATGTATACAGGGAGTTCCACCTAGTGGTGACTGCAGACAGGATCTTATCATGTATCTCTGTACAGGGAGCTCCCCCTAGTGGTGGCTGCAGACAGGATCTTATCATGTGTCTCTGTATACAGGGAGCTCCCCCTAGTGGTGGCTGCAGACAGATTCTTATCACGCATCTCTGTATACAGAGAGCTCCCCATAGTGGTAGCTGCAGACAGGGAGCTCCCCCTAGTGGTAGCTGCAGACAGGGAGCTCCCCCTAGTGGTGGCTGCAGACAGGATCTTATCATGTATCCATGTATACAGGGAGTTCCACCTAGTGGTGACTGCAGAAAGGATCTTATCATGTATCTCTGTGTACAGGAAGCTCCCCCTAGTGGTGGCTGCAGACAGATTATCATCATGTATCTCTGTATACAGGGAGTTCCACCTAGTGGTGGCTGCAGACAGAATCTTATCATGTGACTGTGTATACAGAGAGCTCCCCCTAGTGGTAGCTGCAGACAGAATCCTATGTATCTCTGTATACAGGGAGAGCCCTCTGAATTTTAGATGTATGTAGATAAGTAAATACAAAAGGTTACAGCTCTGTACATCTCTTTGCTCCTCATCTTCTTTACTAAAATCCTCGCTGTGGGTGTGTAATATATATTGCTCTTTCTTAATGATCGTTCCTCTTGAGTTATCTGTGATCTCTTTACATTGATGAAATATTGAATGAAAAGATAAAAGGATAAAGATAGTGGACTTTGCTGTGATTTATGGAACTGATGAATTTCTAGTGACAGTTCATTTTCTGGCTTCTTCCATTTACAGTGATACTAACCCTAGATAGATGATATTTTGTAGATTGGAACTGTGAAGGTAGATGTATTCTTCATTGACAATCATCTGCAGCTGTCTGCTGTGTTGCAGGTGGTGAAGCTTTATGAGTGGAGTTGTGCTGGAATTTTTGTATGGCCTTACATCATGTAGTGAGCCTTCACTGGGGTCATAAAAGTGGATTAGGGTCCACAATACCCCCATCTGCAAGCTCAGTGTCCCTGCATGTATTGGCACTCTGTAAGATAAAGAGTGTAATTCTCCTTTCTCTTAATCCTGCAGGTATAAAGGCTTTATCAAAGACTGTCCTAGTGGTCAGCTGGACGCTGCCGGCTTCCAGAAGATTTACAAACAGTTCTTCCCGTTTGGAGACCCCACAAAATTTGCCACTTTTGTCTTCAATGTTTTTGATGAAAACAAAGTAAGTCCCCAGTCGTCTAGCACCTGAAGAGAAGATGATGGATATGTACAGGGTGGGCCATGTATATGGATACACCTAAATAAAATGAGAATGGTTGATGATATCAACTTTCTGTTTGTGGCACATTAGTATATGGGAGGGGGAAACTTTTCAAGATGGGTCGTGACCATGGCGGCCATTTTGAAGTCGACCATTTTTTATCCAACTTTAATTTTTCCAATGGGGAGAGGGTCATGCGACACAAACTTATTGAGAATTTCACAAGAAAAACTGTCACCAGTCCCATTTTATTTACTGTATTCTCGCGTATAAGCCAAGATTTTCAGCCCATTTTTTGGGCTGAAAGTCCCCCTCTTGGTTTATACGCAAGTCATATCCCGGGGGTCAGCTGGGGAGTTAGAGATCATACTTACCCCCCCCCCCATAGCGCGGTCTCTGCGGCCCCCCCGCTTCTCCCAGTCTCAGGCTCCTTCCTTCAGCGGTCATGTGGTACCGCTCATTGAAGACATGAATATGCGCATATTCATGTCTTTAATGAGTGGTATCACGTGACCGCTGGAGGCAGGCGCCGGAAACGGGGGAGAACGGGGCTGCAGAGACCGCGCCAGGAAGGGGTAAGTCCGCTACGTCCTCTGTCAGTGATGTTCAGGTCAGAGGGCGTGGTGACGCAGTTAGTGCGCACCGCTCCCTCTGCTGCCTAAACGTCACTGAGAGATGACGTGGCAGACAGCGGCGAGCAGCGTGGAACGGGGACAGGTGAATATCTCAGGTGCCGGGTCCTGAGCCAGCAGCGATACCGGCACCTGGCCCCCAGCGACGGAGAGGTGAGTATGTCTTTTTTTTTTATTTGCAGCGGCATATGGGGCAAAATCTATGGAGCATCTTATGGGGACATATTCTGTGGAGCATCTTATGGGGGCCGATTCTGAGGAACATCTTATGGGGGGCTATTCTATGGAGCATCTTATGGGAGCATATTCTATGGAGCGTCTTATTGGGCATCTTATGGGGACCTATTCTATGGAGCATCTTATAGGGGCATAATGTATGGAGCATCTTATGGGGGCATAATCTATGGAGCATCTTATGGGGCAGCATATTCTATGGAGCATCTTATGGGGCCATAACCTTTATGGAGCAGCATATGGGGCATCTTATTCTATGGAGCATCTTATGGGGCCATTATTAACCTTTATGGAGCATTATATGGGGTGTATTTTGTATGGAGCATCTTATGGGGCCATCATGAACTGTATGTAGCATTATATGGGGCTCCTGATTCAATATGGATATTCAAAAACATTTTGCCTACTAATGTCTCAATTAATTTTACTTTTATTGGTATCTATTTTTATTTTTGAAATTTACCAGCAGCTGCTACAGTTTCCACCCTAGGCTTGTACACGAGTCAATAAGTTTTCCCAGTTTTTTTGTGGCAAAATTAGGGGGGAGGTTGGCTTATACACGAGTAAATACGGTAGGTGTATCCATATAAATAGCCCACCCAAAAAAGTTTGCACAATGGGCAAAACAAATTTGGAACAGAACCCTCAGTTTACACAGAACATTATGATCAGTGATGAGGCAAACTTTTTTTGGGTGGGACATTTATATGGATACACCTAAATAAAATGGGAATGGTGACAGTTTTCTTGCGTAAGGTGTCTTGCATTGAAATCTGCTGCAATGACCCGGATACTGCGTTCACCAGACATCAACACAATTTCTATCCGCTCCTCATGTGTTAACCTCTGTGACATGTCAATGGCTGTAAACAAAGAGAAACTTGTAAATAACTCATGAAAGAATAAAGTTACGTTAAAACCAAGCACACTATTGTTTTTCTTGTGAAATTCTCAATAAGTTTGATGTGCCAGATGACCCTCCTCTCATTGAAAAAAATAAAGTTGGATCCAAAATGGCCAACTTCAAAATGGCCACCATTGTCACCACCCATCTTGAAAAGTTTTCGCCATCCCAAATACTAATATGCCACAAACAGGAAGTTGAAATCACCAACCTTTCCCTTTTTATTTAGGTGTATCCACATACATGGCCCACCCTGTAGTCCTCCCCGCCAGTTCTGCTATGATCACACGTTACCGGCTTCAGTTCATGAATTTATTGAGGATCTGCTAGTTGTCTAGTTGCCCGATATAATCATTACTGTGACTCGGGCATCAGTAGAGTTGACGTGGGGATGATGGCAGTTGTAGTGTTTTACTTCTGGAATAAATTGTGTGTAACATTTATTATGGATTGTAATGACAAGTTTATTATTGCAGGATGGGAAGATCGAATTTGCAGAATTTATCCAGGCCTTGTCGGTGACTTCACGCGGCACACTGGATGAGAAGCTGAGATGTGAGTGATCTCCGGCCATGTATGTGATATCACTGCATTATAGTACAGTCATGGCCGAAAATGTTGGCACCCTTGAAATTAAAATGAAGCATTTCTCCCAGGAAATTTTTGCAGTTAAACGTTTTGTTATACATTTGTGTATTTCCTTTGGATGTATTGGAACACCACAAAAAAAAACCCTGAAAAAAAAAAAAAGGCAAATTGGAAATCACATGACAAATCCCCAAAAATGGGCTGGAGAAAATTGTTTGCACCCTCAACTTAATATTTGGTTACACACCCTTTGGAATAAATAACTGCAATCAATCACTTCCTATAACCATCAATAAGCGTCTTACAGCTCTGTAAAGGCGCTTTTTCCCAAAAGCAATTTTACAATCTCTCCACAGATGTTCAATGGGATATAGATCCGGACTCATTGTTGGCCACTTCAGAACTCTTCAGCACTTTGTTTCCATCCTTTTCTGGGCGCTTCTTGAAGTAGATTTGGTGTCATTCTCCTGCTGAAATACCTATGATCTACTATGTAAACCCAGCTTTCTGACACTGGACATTACATTGTGACCCAAAATCCTTTGGTAGTCTAGAGATTTCACAATGCCTTGCACACATTCAAGGCACCTAGTGCAAGAGGCAGCAAAGCAGTCCCAAAACATCTTTGAACCTCCACCATATCTGACTGTAGACACTGTGTTCTCTTCTTTGTAGGCTTCATTTCCTTTTCTGCAAAGAGTAGAATAATGTGCTTTACCAAAAATAGATTTGGACTTACCGGTAATTCGGTTTCTAGAAACCTTCCACGACATTCACCTTGGAGGTTGTCTCCGCGCCCTAATGGGGGACAGGAAACACAAAGAGGTTAAATAACCCTCCCCTTCCTGCTACCTCCAGTGTTTTTTCTGGACATACTAGCATGAATAGTTACCGCCAGTAGAGCAGGAATCGTCCGGGAAAGATATTAGGTAGGGAGGGAAATTAGTGCGGTCGTGGAAGGTTCCTAGAAACCGAATTACCGGTAAGTCTAATTCTATTTTCTTCAGTCACCTTCCACGACAGTCACCTTGGAGTTATACCAACACTAATTTTTAGGGAGGGACCACAGCTTGCAGAACGCATCTGACAAATGTTAGATCCCTATTAAAATTCAATCTGTAGTGTCTGGTAAAGGTATGTACAGAGGACCAGGTGGCAGCTCTGCATATCTGCTCCGAAGACACGTTCCCTCTTGCTGCCCATGATGTAGCGACTGATCGAGTGGAGTGAGCCTTTAGCATCTCGGGAGGAGAGAGATCTCTTGATAAATATGCCAGGGAGATGGACTGCTTGAGCCAACTTGCTATCGTGTTTTTTGCCCCCTTCTTTCCGTCATGAATATTGAATAAACAGGTTCTGGTCGATTCTCCAATCCTTGGTTAGTTCAAGGTAATGGAGGACCACCCTGCGAACATCCAGGGTGTGGAACCTTTCTTCCTTCGTATTAGAAGGATTTGGGAAAAATGAGGGCAACACAATATCCTGACCTCGATGGAAGTCTGACACCACTTTGTGCATAAAGGAGGGATCTAGGCGCAGTACTATACTGTCCGAGTTGAGCAGGAGGTATGGTTCTTGTACCGATAGAGCTTGTAGTTCCCCCACCTGCCTAGCAGTGGTGATTGCTACGAGAAACACTGTTTTGAGTGTGAAGATCCTCAATGAAATTTCTGACAGGGGCTCAAGCGGTGCCTGTGTTAGGCTATTCAGCACTATATTAAAGGTCCCAGGGGGGAACCCGGCTAGGTAGTGTAGGCCATATTCTGCTTGCAGCGGTCATGAATCGTTTAACCCAACGGTGTCTGGCTAGGTCTTGGTCGCAAAAAGAACTAAGGGCAGATACTTGAACCCTTAGTGTGCTTGGAGTAAGCCCTAGCTCTAACCCTTTTTGCAGGAAATCTAGGACCTGGGAAATATTGGGATGGAAGGGGTCAGGGACCCTAGGAAGACACCAGGAAGAATAGTTTTTCCATATATGGCATTTGTTACCAGCTTTCTACTTTTTTGAAGGGTCCGGATTACTTCATCCGATAGCCCTTTGGCCCTCAGAATGTTGGCCTCAATAACCAAGCTGCTAGACTCAATTTGCTGGGGTTTGGGTGCAGTAAGGGACCCTGGAAAAGGAGGTCGGTCTTTTGGGGTAGAAGCAAGGGACCTTCCAGGGCCATGTCCAACAAGGCGCTGTACCAGCTCCGTCCTGGCCACATTGGAGCCACCAGGATTGTCGTGACCCTGTCTGATCTTCTGCAGCGTCCTTGCCAACATAGGGATTGGTGGAAAGGCGTAGGCCAGTCAGAAGACCCATGGATGAGCGAACGCATCCGTCCCCCGGGATCCGTACGTGGGACCGAGGGAGAAATAGGTTGTTGTTTTGGATTTTTGAGCATTCGCAAATAGGTCGACTTCTGGGTCTCCGCATCTTGAGGTCAAAGATTGGAAGACCTCCTGATTCAGACACCACTCTCCCAGATGGACGTCTTTCCTGCTTAGGAAGTCCGCCTGGATGTTTTCTGACCCCTTCAGGTGTACCGCAGAGATGGATAATAGGTGCTTTTCTGCCCATAGGAAGATTCTTGCTGCCACCGTCTTCAGATTGGCGTACTTCATGTCCCCCTGGTGTCTGAGATATGCTACCATGGTTACGTTGTCGGAGTACATTGTGTTCCAAATTATTATGCAAAAAATATTTCCTCATTTTCTCTAAATTACCTATATGAATTGCAGTCATTGTTATTTTCCAGTCATCTACTATTCTAGTATAATTGCAATGTTTTTGAACAAACTGCCTATGAAAACAGTATATTTTTACAAATAATAAACACTCAAAATGCATGTTCCAAATTATTATGCACAGCAGAGTTTTCAACCTTTTTATTTTGAACAAAAAAATAGGTCAATTGTGAAATTAAGCATTATCAGCTTATTACAAAATGAAATCAAACAGTTTTCAAGTCAAAACTTTATTCTAGGTGATGTTACATTTGCACATAGGACCCCTTGTTCGAAAGAAGCTTCTGAACTCTCTCGTCCATTGAATTTGTCAGTTTTTGGATGGTTTGTGCTTCAATTATTTTGCATGTGGACAGAATACCCTCCTAGAGCTGTTGCTTAGATGTGAACTGCCTCCCGCCATCATAGACACTCCTTTTGATGATGCTCCAGAGGTTCTCAATGGGGTTGAGGTCAGGGGAAGATGGTGGCCACACCATAAGTTTGTCCTCCCATAGCAGCCAGAGATGCAGATGTGTTATTTGCAGCATGAGACGGTGCATTATCATGCATGAAAATGATCTTGCTGCGGGCGGAAAGCACGGTTCTTCCTCTTGAACCATGCAGGAAGTGCTGTTTTAGAAACTCCACATAGATTATGGAGTTCATCTTTACCCCTTCAGGGATCCTAAAGGGGCCGACAATCTCTCTCCCCATGATTCCAGCCCAAAACATTACTCCACCTCCTCCTTGTTGGCGCCTTAGCCGTGTTTTCATGGGGTGTCCATTAACCAGCCATCCTCCACTCCATCCATCTGGACCATCGAGCGTTGCACGGCACTCATCGGTGAACAAAACAGTTTGGAAGTCAGTCTTCATGTATCGTTTGGCCCACTGGAGCCGTTTCTGCTTGTGTGCAGTGGATAGAGGTGGTCGACAGGATGGCTTACGCACAGCTGCAAACCTCTGAAGGACCCTACATCTTGTTGTTCGGGGGACGTTGGAGGCACCAGCAGCTTCAAAAACTAGTCTGCTTCTATGACAAGGCATTTTTGCAGCTGCTCTTTTAACCTGACACAATTGCCTGTTGGAAAGAGTCCTCAATTTTTCCTTATCAGCACGCACACGTGTGTGCTGGGAATCAGCTACATACTTCTTGATTGTGCGATGATCACGATGAAGTGTCTTGGCAATGTTGATTGTAGTCATGCCTTGACCTAAATACTCCACAATTTGTTGCTTCTCAGCAGCCAACACATCCTTTTTCTTTCCCATTTTGGCAAAAAATGTAGGCTGCTTAATAATGTAGAACAGCCTTCTTAAGTAGTCTTGCCTTTATTTGGACACACCTGCCAAATTAATTTGCACAGGTATCTGCAATTGCTTTCAGTAATATAAAGAGCCTTGACACACATCACCATCAATGAGTTTAAATGACAAACAAAAATATTCTAACCTTATCACTCAAACTCTTTTTGCATAATAATTTGGAACACAGTTTATATCCGAACGTGATGGGTCTGGATAAGGGATGAAGCGGCTCTTAGTTCTTCTTCCACTGCCTTCAATTCCCTTAGATTTGAGTATCTGGTTCTTTTGTTTTGGGACCATTGTCCCTGGAAGTAAGACTCCTCCACCATGGCTCCCCAACCTCTCAGACTGGCATCGGTACAGAGTATTTTCAGAGGAAGCTGGTCCCAGTTTATTCCTCGTCTCAAGTTCCGGTAACTCAGCCACCACAAGAGGGCCGATTTTACATGTCCTGGAAGTGGAATCCTTTTTGACAGATTGTTCTGATACTTCCTTGCGTTTACCAGGACGTATGACTGTAGGATTCGCATATGTGCCCAGGATACCGCCTGAATACACAATGTCAGGGAACCAAGGATAGACATGGCGTCCCTCAGAGTCGGTGCCCTTTGTTTTCTGAACCGGGTTATTCTCCGACGAAGGTCTGATTGATGATCCTCTTTTCCGTATCTAAGAGGATCCCCAGGAATTTTTTTCCTTGGGGAAGGATGAAGGTCCGACTTCTGGAGATTCAGGATCCAACCTAGGGATTCAAGCATCTGCAGGGTCTTTGATACATCCTGGTTCAGCCGGGATACCGATGGAGCGACAATGAGCAGATCGTCTAAATATGGAACGATGCATACTCCTTGAAGACTGATTGAAACGACTGCTTCCCTCATAATTTTCGTAAATACCCTTGGTGCCGGGGATACGCCAAATGGGAGGGCGTTGAACTGGAGATGGCTGATCCCCTGGTCGTGAGAGACCGCGAACCTCAGGAACTTCCGTTGATCCTCATGAACTGGGACATGGTAATAAGCGTCTCTTAAGTCTATCGTAGCCATCAGCCAGCCCTGCCCAATAAGAGGGATTGCCGATTTTACAGACTCCATCTTGAACCTCCGGTATCTGATGAAGCGATTCAGGGGTTTTAGGTTTATGATAAGCCTGTGCTTTCCGGAGGGCTTCTTCACCAGGAATAGGTGGGAGTAATGTCCTCTGCCTATTTCCTGTTGAGGTACGTACCAGATTACTCCTTCCCGTAATAGATCTTCTATCTGAAGAAGTAGAACTTTTTGGAGACTTGGGGACTGTGCAGGGGTGACCCTTAAACGGGGGGGGGGGGGGGGGTGTTCGAACTCCAGTTTCAGCCCAAATTGTATAGTATGCAGGATCCACTAGTTTGAGGTCGTGGCCTGCCATTGGGCGAAAAGCTGAGTGAGTCGACCCCCCACCGGGGAGTCACTGTTTGTCCGGGGGTTGTTGTTGCTGAGGGACAAGGATGTTCTTCCCTCTACCCCCCTTCGGGTAGCTCCATCGCCCGTCTTGCCTTTTCCTCTGAACTCCTTCTGGGAGGACTGCTCTCATGGGGGACGAAAAAATAGTCTTGGCAACTCTTTGCTCGGGTAGCGATTTCTTTTTGTCGGAAGCCTTTGAGGGTGTCATCCAAGACTGGTCCGAACACGTGGTGCCCCTGGAAGGGGATGGCACAGAGTTTTGTCTTAGAGGTGATGTCACCTCCCCATGACTTCAGCCAAAGGGCTCTTCTAGCCGAATTTTTAAGGACCAGGGACCTTGCTGCTACCCACACCGTTTCTCCCGAAGCATCGGCTAAAAAGCCTGTTGCTTTTTGGAGGAGGGAAAGGGAATCTATCATTTCTTCTCTGGGAGTACCCCCACAGAAGAAACAGAGAGGTGTTCCTCTAACGTACGAAGCCAGAACAACAATGATCTGGCGACGCAAGTTGAGGCTACGTTTGCCTTGAGCAAGTTCGTAGAAGCTTCCCAGGATTTTTTAAGGTGACTTTCTATTTTGCGATCCATCGGATCCTTCAACTGGGAAGAGTCCTCGAAAGGAAGGGACGTCTTTCTAGTCACTTTAGAGACCTGCACATCTATTTTAGGGATCTTCCAAATAGAGCTGTCACCCTCGAGGGGAAAGCCGTTATTTAGTTCTGATGGTATATTAAGTGCCTTCTCAGGGGAGGACCACTCCTGAGCTATTAGATTTTGTATGTTTTCGTAGACCGTAAAACCATTTCTACCTCTGGGTTTCAGCCCCCCAAACATCTCATCTTGGACTGAGAGCTTCACCTCCTCCACCCCCATGGTATTTCTTACCATGGAGACCAACTCCTCCATATCCTCAGAGAAATACCGTAGTATTTCTTTGTGCCGTGTTTGGAGGTGGATGTGGAGCCCTCATTCTCCCAAATATCCTCTGACCCTGAGGAATGGACTTCTCCTGAATCCGAATCGGCTTCCGTAGGTGCCCTTTTCCTCTTTTTTGGCGGAGGGCCCTGGGTCACCGGGGTCTGGGCTGCCATGGAGGTCTGAACCTCCTGTCTAATGAGAGTTTCTATGCTGTCTAACAGAGAGGGCTGTTCGGTACGCAGAATGTTTTGCGTACAGGGCTGGCATGGCTTTTTATAATCAGAAGGGAACCTGGCACCACAGATACCACATTTGCGTGGGTTTCTTGGGGCAGAGGCCTTGTCCTCCTGCAAGAAGAGAGAGAAGGCTTGCTCACACCCATGCCACCAAAGTTTGACAGTTAAGGGACCGGCCCTGCTACTCACGGTAGGAGGGGGAATGCTGGGCTCTGCAGATGCAGCAGTTGAGGGCTTGTCACCGTCTAGCACTCATACAGACACACTGCGCTTTCCTGGAGTCTGTGGCACCCTTATATGGGCGTTGCAGCGTTGGTCGTTTGTGCCCCTCCTTCCTCCTGGTCCGTGGGGAGGAACTGTCGCCCCGACCCCTGCTGCCATTGGGTTCCCCAGGTGCCGGCACGTGTCCCCATCCCGGGAGACGCTGGAGGATGCGAACCGGAAGTGTGCGCCGACGTCACTTCCGGTCTGAAGCTCCGCCCCCTCAGCTGCCCAGCTGTGAGTATTTAGGAGCTCCGCTCGCTGGCCATGGCAGCCCCTCTGTAACCTCTTCATACCCCACTGGGGGACAGGAAAAACACTGGAGGTAGCAGGAAGGGGAGGGTTATTTAACCTGTTTGTGTTTCCTGTCCCCCATTAGGGCGGGGAGACAACCTCCAAGGTGACTGTCGTGGAAGATGACTGTAGAAAAGTTCTATCTTGGTCTCATCTGTTCACAAGATGCTTTTACAGGTTTTTGGTTTACTCATGTACATTTTGGTTAACTGCAGTCTAGATTTTTTTTTTTTATAGATATCTGTGTTATCAGTGGGGTTGTCCTTCGTTTCCTGCATAGCGTTTCATTTCATTCAAATGCATCCTGAGCCTGCAGGACAGCTTGAATTTTTTGGGAACTTGACTGCATTGCAACCTTTCATCAATTTTTCTCTGCCGTCCACGTCCAGGGAGATCAGCTACAGTGCAATGGGCTGCAAACTTCTAGATTATGCACACTGTGGACAAAGGAACAAAGATCTCTGGAGATTAACTTTTAACCTTGAGATTGTTGATATTGTTCAGAAATTTTGGGTCTCAAGTCCTCACACAGTTCTTTTCTCTTTCTGTTCTCCATGCTTAGTGTGGCTCACACAGACACACAGTGCAATGATTACATTAACTTCTCCCCTTTTATCTGTTTTGAGGTGTGATTTTAACCCCTTAGCGACCGCTGATACGCCTTTTAATGGCGGTAATTAAGGGTACTAAAACCACAGCGCCGCTAATTCACAGCGCTGTGGAGAAAGTGAATCGCGACCCCCAGTGTCGGATTTTCTCCAGGGTCTTGGCTGCCGGGGGTAGCCGAGACCCCAGAGAACATGAATCGGTCGGTTTTTACCGACCCCGCTTTTGCGATCGCCGTTACTAACCCTATAACGGCGACCGCAAAAAAAAAAAAAGCCGCAATTTTACATTTAATTTTTCTTTCCTCTGATGTGATTGCAGAGAAAGAGGGTCCCCGATCCCCCCTCGGTACCTCTGTGGTCCTCTGTCCCCTCCCTAAACTATCATCGTGATCAAAATAAACAAAATAGTATATAATCCCCCCGTTTATCACCCCCTTAGTTAGGCCAACATAACGAAATAAAGAAAATATTTTTTTTTTTTCAGTTTTCCATTAGGGCTAGGGTTAGGGCTCAGGTTAGGGCTAGGGTTAGAATTATGGTTAGAATTAGGGTTAGGGCGAACTAGGATTAGGGTTAGAATTAGGATTAGGGATTAGGATTGGAGCAAGAATTGAGGGGTTTCCACTATTTACCAACTTTGGAGGTCTAAAAATTGGGTCTAAAAAAATCACTTTTGTGGAAATAAAAAAAAGACTATTTTCACGGCTCTGCGTTTATAAACTTCTGGAAAACGCTTGGGGGTTCAAAGTGCTCACCACACATCTAGATAAGTTCCTTAGGGGGTCTAATTTCCAAAATAGGGTCACTTGTGGGGGGTTTCCACTGCTTAGGCTCTGTAAACGCAACATGACACCCGCAGACCATTCCATCAAAGTCTGCATTCCAAAGTGGCACTCCTTCCCTTCCGAGCTCTCCCATGCGCCCAAACAGTGGTTTCCCCCCACATAAGGGGTATCAGCGTACTCCGGACAAATCGAACAATAACTGTAGGGGTATGATTTCTCCTGTTACCCTTGTAAAAATAAAAATTTGGGGGTGAAAAGATCATTTTTGTGGAAAAAAATGGATTTCTTATTTTAACAGCTCTACGTTATAAACTTCTGTGAAGCACTTGAAGGTTCAAAGTGCTCACCACACATCTAGATAAGTTCCTTAATGGGTCTAGTTTCCAAAATGGGGTCACTTGTTGGAGTTTTCCACTGTTTAGGCACATTAAGGGCTCTCCGAACGCAACATGGCATCCGATCTCAATTCCAGACAATTCTGCGTTGAAAAAGTCAAACGGCGCTCCATCCCTTGCGAGCTCTGCCGTGTGCTGAAAAAGTGGTTAACCCCCACACATGGGGTATCGGCATACTCAGGAGAAATTGTACAACAAATTTTGTGGTTGATTTTAACACTTGTGAAAATAAAAAAAAAATTGGTTCTGAAGTAAATTTTTTGCAAAAAAAGTTAAATGTTAATTTTTTCCTTCCACATTGCTTTACTTCCTGTGAAGCACTTAAAGTGTTAATAAACTTCTTGAATGTGGTTTTGAGCACCTTGAGGGGTCTAGTTTTTATAATGGTGCCACTTTTGGGTATTTTCTGTCATGTACACCCCTCAAAATGACTTTAAATATGATGTGGTCCCTAAAAAAAATGGTTTTGTAAATTTTGTTGTAAAAATGAGAAATCGCTGGTCAACTTTTAACCCTTATAACTTCCTAACAAAAAAAAATTTTGCTTCCAAAATAGTGGTGATGTAAAGTAGACATGTGGGAAATGTTATTTATTAAGAAATTTTTGTGACACATCTCTCTGATTTAAGGGCATAAAAATTTAAAGTTTTAAAATTGCAAAATTTTCACCATATTTCCGTTTTTTTTCATAAACGCAAGACTTAGCGAAGAAATTTTACCACTAACATGAAGTACAATATCTCAGAATCAGCGGGATCCATTAAAGCGTTCCAGAGTTATAACCTCAAAAAGGGATAGTGGCCAGAATTGTAAAAATTGGCCTGGTCATTAAGCTGCAAACTGGCTCTGTTGCTGAGGGTTTAATATTGCCTACACCTTTACTTGCCATAGGGAAAAGTTTGAACGAGCATCACATGCTTGAAACAAAGTTGGTTACTCACAATTTTGGCAATGTGCCAACAATTTTGTCCGGTCCATTTTTGGGGTTGTGTGTGAAATTATGTCTAATTTGCCTTTTCTTCTATATTTTTTTGTTGTTCCAATACACACAGAGGAAATAAACACGTATAAAACAAAACATGTACTTGTAATAATTATCTCCGAGAATTACTTAATTTTCTGGGATAAATTCAAGGTTGCCATGACTTATTGCATTAGCATGTGATTTCACTACATTATAGTAGGTCACTGCATTAGTATGTGATGTCACTGCATTATGTCACTGCATTAGCATGTGAGGTCATTCCATTTGGTCAGCAATCCATGGACTTTTTCAGGTGGCACCCACCAATATGGCAAGACTATTCATCTCTGAGTCAGGGTTTCCATCATGAATAAAAAACAAAATTATAGTATTTTTTTTCTTGGAATCCCCGCCCCTACGGCTAAGCCACACCCACAATAGCACTAAATGTGTCTGTGATGACGTCCGGTGTCTGCACATGTCTGACTGTTCGGCCTGCTCCTCAGATGACTGATCCCCCAGGTCCATGATTCTCTTTTTCTAGGGGCTTTCAAACTCTACGACCTGGATAACGATGGCTACATCACACGGAACGAGATGCTGGACATAGTGGATGCCATCTACCAGATGGTGGTAAGACTCCCAGACCCTCACCCTTACTCTACATGTGTGCTAGTCCCCAGCGCTGGACACAACAGAATATGTATCATCCTCCGTGTTGGCCACTTCTTACTATGTATACAGTACATAAACACATACCTACACACCTACTGTCTGATCAGAGGCTGTTTCTCTGTGCTTGTTCAGACAATGACTACAAGTAGAGTTGAGCGAAACGGCTGTCAAATTCAAAAGTCGCCGACTTTAGCTAAAGTCGGGTTTCGCCGATCGAAACCCGACCATAGCGTGAGGTCGGCCATGAGGTCGCAGAGCGTCAAAGTCGCGTTTCAAATAATGCTTCCAGCGCCTTTTCTCAGCCAGTGATGGAGGATGCACACTGTGGGCAACGTGATGACATGGGCAGCGGCCACCACCATCTTAGAGAAGGGCATTGAAGTGATTGGCTGGCTTTGTGTGGTGTCACAGTGGCTAAAAAAGGCCGTGACCGCCATCTTTCTTCTGCCGATCTTAGAATAGGGAGAGGTGCTGCTGCTGATTCTGATTAAGGGAGAGCGTTAGGCAGGGAAGAAGAAAAAAAATTGCTTCTGCTCTTTTCACTGTACAGTTAGTGTGCAGTGACAGGGGAGGATTTTTGTTGTGTGCAGCAGCGCTGGTGGTGATTAGGCTGCCTTTTAAGGCTACTTGATAGCTGCATTGCTGTGTGCACACTGCTGATAAAACTGCTTTTCTCAAAGCACTCCAACTTTTATTATTTTGTTCTGGTGAGTTACCGAGCGTTCATTTTTTCACACCGTATAGCGGTGTACGCTCCTCACACACTACCGTGTACCGGCTGGCATCACGGACAAATACAAGCTGTGTGTGACTCTGGAAAAACAAACCGAGGAGATTTTCCATTTTTCCAGACCTACACCTTCTAGAGCTGTCCGCTTTTCAAACAGTTTCGTATATCTGCTGTTTGATTACAGTCAAAACTATACGGAGACAGCGTGTGTCACTTCGTATAAAAATGGACGGAGATTGACAATTTTCCATACAGACACCATATAGAGCTGTCCGATTCTCAGACAGTATTGTATATCTGCCGTTCGCATTACAGTCACATCTATACAGCGTGTGTGTGACACTCCGTAAAAATACATATACGGAGATTGTTAGTTACACAAAAAACGTATACAGCTGTACACTTCTGATACAGTTCCGTATATCTGCTTCTTGGATTACGGTCAAATACATACTGGGAGAGCATCAGTGACTAACAAAATATATACGTAGATTTAATTTTTTTAATACACCTTACACAGCTGTACGCTCCTCATACAGTACCATCTCTCTGCTGGTATTTTTGGAACATTTTCCCAAACATGAGGAAGTATGGTGGAAGAGGCCGTGGACGTGTGCAGGGGGGGCGCAGCTGGTACTGATGGTGGTGCATCGGCTGGTTCTGGCAAAAGCACAATAGCAGCTAAGGCAGGAGGTGTTGAGCCTGCGTCATTGTCTGGCCCAAGAAGGCCTGTAAGGTTCCCTTTTCTTGGAGTAGGAAAACCGCTTTTAAAGCCGGAGCATCAGGCACAGGTTTTGGCGTACATTGCCGAAACAGCCACCAGCTCTATTGCCTCCTCTTCTGAACGTTCGAAACCTGCAAGCACGGAGTCGTCAGTGCAGGGTTCTGGTCAGGAAAAACACCTTTCCTTGTGTCCTTCACCCCCACCAAAAGTTAAGAATGCCGCAGCACACACCAGATTACTCTATGGAGCTCTTTTCACATACCATGCCTGGGTTAGTCAAATCCTGGATTCCCCAGTCCAAGATGAATCTGACATGGAGTGCACTGATGCACAGCCACTGCTAGATGATTCTGCTGGTACATTGACCCAGAGTACTACATTGCCCTCGCAGTCTACGGAGCCAGAATCTGACCCTGATGAAACTCAGGTGCCCCTTCCCGCATACTATACCACCTTACATGGTGACACAGAGGAAGATAAAGAGGAAGGTGCAGATGACTTTGAAGAGGAGGTGATGGATGACCCAGTTCTTAACCCGGATTGGCATCCATTGGGGGAGGAGAGTGGCGATGGCAATAGTTCAGATAAGAAGGATCCGCAGCAGGCATTGTCATCGCTGCAGCGGTTATCTGGCAGGCCCATAGCTGTTCAAAAACGTGGACCAAAAACTAAAAGTTGCAGGACAGCTTGGCCAGACTGTCAACTTAGCACAGCATGCAAGTACAGAAAATGTATACCATAGTAGGAAGAGTGCAGTGTGGCACCTTTGTCCAAAATCCTACTGATGAGGCAAAGGTTACCTGTAAGAAGTGCGGAAGGACCTTTGCCGAGGTAAACAACTCAGAAATTTGAATACCAGTTGCATGGTTAGACATTTAATCAACATGCACTTGCAAGCGTGGACAGACTACAAAACCTCAGGTAGCATATGTGCACCTGCTCCGACTGAAGGTAGCCAGCAACGCTCCATCGCTTCCCCCACTGTAAGACCACCGCCACCGTTAAACACTCCAACAGCACTAAATATTGGGGTGTCGTCGCAAGGCCAAAGCACTCAGGGAATCACAATGGTTTTGCAAAACACAACACTGAATCTAGGCCATCACCACCAATACCATCACCAACCCCCTCTCACTCCTTCCGGTCCACCGCTTCTTCCCCCATATGCAGCTCTCCAGTCCAGCTCACCCTACCAGACACTCTGCGTAGGACAAGAAAGTACTCATCCTCTCATCCGCGTACACTGTGTTTGAACGCCTACATTGCCAAACTAATCTCATTAGAGATGATGCCCTACCATTTGGTTGAAAGCAAAGCTTTCTGCGAGCTCATGGCCTACGCAGTCCCACGCTATGACCTACCCAGTCAGCACATCTTTTCTCGAAAAGCTATCCCAGCCCTCCACCTGCATGTGAAAGACCGCATTGTCCATGCACTCAAGCAATCAGTGAGTGGAAAGGTGCACCTCGCAACAGATGCATGGTCCAGTAGGCATGGCCAGGGCCGTTACGTGTCCATCACTGCGCACTGGGTTAATGTGGTGGATGCAGGCTCCACAGGGGACAGCGGCGGTGGAACATTGCTGCCTAACCCACGGTATAGGAAACAGTTGGCTGTAGGGTTTCGACCCTCCTCCTCCATAAGCGAAAGCTCGTCCACAGAGTGCAGTCGCACGAGCACTCCATCCGCAGCAGGCAGTGTTGCACATGAGGTGTCCCACTATCGAACAGCTGGTGGTAAGAGTCAGCAGGCTGTGTTAAAGATGATGTATTTGGGCGACAACAGACACACCGTGGAGATACTGGCCGACTACTTGCAGCGACAAACTGAGTCATGGCTGGGCAGTCTACATCTTGAGCCTGACAAGGTAGTCAGTGATAACGGCCGTTATTTTGTGGCAGCCATAGCCCGTGCAAAACTCACACACATACCTTGCCTGGCTCACACTTTGAACCTGGTGGTGCAGTGCTTCCTTAATAATCCAGAGTTAACATCCCTGCTTCATAAGGTGCGAAGACTGTGCTTGCACATCCATCGCTCAAACGTCCACTCCACTCATATGCAAAAGCTGCAGCGATTGCTCCACCTCCCCAAGCACCGCCTAATCATAGACGTTGCAATAAGGTGGAACTCCACTCTGCACATGGTTGAGAGGCTGTGCGAACAGAGGCAAGCTGTAATGTATTTGTCGGAGGATACACGGGCAGGCAGTTTGAGGGCAGACATGGAATTGTCGGGTGTGCAGTGGTCAAAGCTGACAGACCTCTGTAAAGTCCTTCAGTGTTTTGAGGAATGCACACGGCTAGTAAGGGCAGACGACGCCATCATAAGCATGAGCATCCCACTTATGCGTCTGCTCATGCAAAGTTTGATGCACATTAAGGATCTGGCGCCTGCAGCGGAGGAGGAACAGGAGGAGGAGGAGGAGGAGGGAAGCCTTGCTCACAGTCAGCCATTGTCTGGTCAGGGAACTGTCCTGGACGAGGTGGAGGAAGAGGAGGAGGAGGATGAGGGGGATGATTATTTTGGGCAGGAGGATGCTTCTCTGGGGGCAAGAGAAAATGTTGGCGTTCCAAGGTCAGGTGTTATGAATGAGTCACCGGAGGAAGAGAAAACAAAAATACAAGCTAAGTCCAGAAAACCGGAGAGGTTGGTAGCTATCGGATTGCAGACCCCTGATCCTATTCACCACAACTAACAGTAGCCGTGGGGGGTTCCTACGGTGCCCTAGACCCCTCATCACAGCCGGAGAACTACATAAGCCTAAAGAAGGAAAGGGGAAATCTAAACTGCCCCAGAGCAGACCCCAAAGCAATAGACAGCTCCCAACATGTATTGTCGGTGAAAAACAGATGAAAACACAAACACAGATAGAAAGACAGGCTGAGCAAACGATGGGGCCCAACTAACTAGATAGGACAGAAAAGATGCTGGCTGCAATCCGCAAAAAACCCTACAAAAAATGTCCCAACCGTCTGATAGGAAAAAAGGCCCTGAAGTCGCTAGACTTCAAAATCACTATATCAGCACTCAGGTATATTCTGAAAACAGAGCAAAGAGATCAACTGATCAGAGACAAAAATGGAATTCAGCCAGTCCCAACCAGGACAGGCTGAATACAAACACTAAGGAAACCAGACAAAATCTCATGGAATAATAGAAAGGCAAAAACTTAGCTTTTAGTAGACAGGAACTAAGCTGATGCAAGAGCTCAGAGAAGAAAGGATCACCAGCAAACCCTGCAGGGCGTCGGCTGCCTTATATCCACTCAAATTCCAGATGTCCAATCACACTCCGCCTGTTCAGATAACAGGTTCTTCTCATCCCAATCAATTTCACTACCTCTCTTCACCAGCAGAGGGAGTTCATCAGACATCAAAGGTGAAGTGGAAAATGAACTCACAACAGTACCTCCCCCTTGAGGAGGGGTCACCGAACCCTCATCCACGCCACCAGGGCGATCAGGATGGGCCCGATGAAAAGCACGAACCAATCTTTCGGCATGAATATCGGATGCAGGGACCGAAGAATTATCCTCCTGGACATAACCCTTCCATTTAACCAAATACTGGAGTCTCCGTCTAACCAGACGAGAATCCAGTATCTTCTCAACCTCATATTCCACATTACCTTCAACCAATACAGGGTCAGGAGGTGCCACCACAGGAACTACTGGCTCAACAAACCTCTTTAACAGAGACTTATGAAACACGTTATGGATCTTGAATGTAACAGGAAGAGCCAATCGAAAAGAGACCGGATTAAGAATCTCCAAAATCTTGTAAGGTCCAATAAATCTAGGTCTAAACTTTGGAGAAGCCGCCTTCATAGAGATTTTTTTTTTTTTTTTTTTTTAAACCAGTTATTTTTATTTAGGTTTCAAAAGATTTTAAACAATAAACAGTGGATATCAATATACATGTAACAATTCACATATCTTGTAATAATACAATCAAAGCCATCCCCCCCTCCCCCAATACTCCTTATGCCGGGTATAATTGAGAGTCTTAGCATTCATATCACCGCCATCCAGGCGGACCATATTTTTTTCGAAAGTTCTTTCACCATGCCTTCGCCTGTAAATGCTTTCCTCTAAATGCATTACCGTACGTGTCTGAGCAATAAATTCCCTCCTAGTGGGGGGTTCCGAATCCTTCCATTTTCGTGCTATTAGTTTGCGTGCCACATACAGCAACCTCGCTATTGCCACCTTGTAATGTTCTGAGACAGGTATCCCATCCACCTCCCCCAAAACACACAGCACTGGATTCCTGTCGAGCGTACATGCATAAGCTCTCTCAATTTTGTTGATAACGACCAGCCAGTATGCCCCCAGCCGCGGACACGACCATAACATATGTAACAGTCCGGCCTGGTCTGTGCCACATCTAGGGCAGCTAGAGTCTCCCCTCAAGCCCGCCTTGAATAGGACCAGCGGTGTTTTGTATGTTCTATGTATTGCATATAATTGGGAGAGCCGTGCCTGCTCGCTTAGAGAGATCTTCGGGACATATTCAAGAATAGCCTCCGATTGTTCTGTTGTGAGGGTACCCACCTCCCTCTCCCATTTACTCTTTGCAGTGAGGTGATCGTCCCCCAGATAGGAGTGTAGTAGATCATGATATATGCTCGATATAACTCCCCTCGTCCCTCCCTTCATACACACAAAGTCTAGTACAATGTCGCCCTGAACCGTCATGGCTCCCAATCTACACTGTGCCCTCCAAGCATGAGAGATATTCTTTGATGACAACCAAACCATATCACCCACCTTAAACCGGGGACCAATGGTCCTATGCCGGTTGGAAAACCGCTGGGCCTTTTCCTGGGAGAGAGACAACTTATCCACCACTTGGTCCCAGATCTGGTGCATTCTCTCCACCACAGTGTCAACCCCTGGGCAGGCAGAAGGCTCCACCTGCCCTGAAGAGAATCGAGGATGAAACCCAAAGTTACAAAAAAAAAGGTGACATCAAAGTGGCAGAACTAGCTCTATTATTTAAAGCAAATTCGGCCAAGGGCAAAAATGAAACCCAATCATCCTGATCAGCAGAAATAAAACATCTCAAATACGACTCCAAAGTCTGGTTTGTTCTCTCCGTCTGCCCATTGGTCTGAGGGTGAAACGCAGAGGAGAAGGACAACTGAATTCCCAGCTTGGAACAGAAAGTCCTCCAAAATCTAGAAACAAACTGAACTCCTCTGTCAGATACAATGTTCTCAGGAATCCCGTGCAAGCGAGAACCACCTGTTGCAAAAACAAGGGCACCAACTCTGAGGAAGATGCCAACTTAGGGAGTGGTACAAGATGGACCATCTTAGAGAATCTATCACAAATCACCCAAATAACAGTCATTCTCTGAGAGACAGGCATATCAGAGATAAAATCCATTGAAATATGGGTCCATGGCCTCCTGGGCACCGGCAAAGGCATCAACAACCCACTAGAGCGAGAACAAGGTTTAGACCGGGAGCAAGTCCCACAGGACTGCACAAAATTCCTGACATCACGAGACAAGGCGGGCCACCAAAAAGACCGACTCACCAAATCTCTAGTACCAAAAATACCTGGATGAACAGCCAATGCGGAGCAATGAACCTCAGACATCATTCTCTTCCTCCACTGGTCAGGAACATACAATTTTCCAATGGGACAACGCTCAGATTTGTCCTCCTGAAACTCTTCCAGAGCACGTCTCAAATCGGGCGAGATGGCAGAAAGAACTACCCCCTCACCTAAGATGGTAGCAGGCTTGGTCACAATAGGAGAATCAGCAAAGAAACTCCTAGAGAGGGCGTCTGCCTTGACATTCTTAGTGCCCGGAAGAAAAGAGACCACAAAATCAAAACGTGTGAAAAACAAGGCCCACCTAGCCTGTCTAGGATTCAAGCGTTTAGCCGACTCCAGGTAAATCAAATTCTTGTGGTCAGTAAGGACCACGACTTGATGTTTAGCTCCCTCCAACCAATGTCTCCACTCCTCAAATGCCCATTTCATGGCTAACAGTTCCTGATTCCCCACATCATAGTTACGTTAGGATGGGGAGAACTTTCGGGAAAAGAAAGCACAGGGATTCATTTTAGATGTTACAGGATCTTTTTGGGACAAAACAGCTCCTGCACCAATCTCAGAAGCGTCCACCTCTACCTGAAACGGGAGTGAGACATCAGGTTGCCGCAAAACCGGGGCAGAAGTGAACCTTCGCTTCAGCTCCTGAAAGGAAGAAACAGCCTCCGGAGACCAATTCAGCACATCAGCACCCTTCTTAGTCAAATCAGTCAATGGTTTGGCAATACCAGAAAAATTAGCTATAAATTTACGATAAAAATTAGCAAAACCCAAAAACTTCTGGAGGGCCTTCAAAGAAGTGGGCTGAACCCAATCATAAATGGCCTGTATCTTGGCCGGGTCCATTTCAATAGTTGACGGAGACAAAATAAATCCCAAAAATGAAATCCTCTGTACTCCAAAAAGGCATTTCGATCCCTTGACATACAGGGAATTTTCCCTCAAAATCCGGAACACAGTCCGAACATGTTCCACATGAGAGTCCCAATCCTTGGAAAAGATCAAAATATCATCCAGATAGATGATCAAAAATGTATCTACAAAATCTCGGAAAATATCATTCATGAAGCACTGGAAGACATAAGGGGCATTATTGAGCCCAAAAGGCATCACCAGGTACTCAAAATGTCCCTCCGGAGTATTAAATGCCGTCTTCCATTCATCCCCCTGCTTAATGCGAATAAGATTATACGCCCCCCTGAGGTCAAGCTTGGTAAACCAGCAAGCACCTTTAACTCTGGAGAATAGATCAGAAATCAGGGGTAACGGATACTGATATTTAACATTAATTTTGTTGAGGGAACGATAGTCAATACAAGGCCTTAATGAACCATCTTTCTTGGCCACAAAATAAAAAAAAAACAGCACCTAAGGGTGAAGAGGATGGTCTAATATGACCCTTCTCCAACGACTCCTTAATATAGGATCGCATAGCCTCGTGCTTGGGTACAGATAAATTGAAAAGTCGACCCTTGGGAAATTTACACCCAGGGCTCAGCTCACTTGCACAGTCATAACTCCTATGAGGAGGCAAAGACGCAGACTCATTCTCACTAAATACATCATAAAAATCAGCCAAATAGTCAGGAACATCATGCGATTGGCGAAAGGTGGAGAAAACAGGAGCGTCACTAAGGGAACAATGACAACCCCAACTCACCACAGACACAGACTTCCAATCCAAAACTGGATTATGGATTTGCAACCAGGGAAACCCCAGAACGATGGTATCATGCAAATTATGCAACACCAAAAATCTTCAATTTTCTTGATGGTCTGGGGCGACCCGCATTACCACCTGGGTCCAAAACTGAGGTTTATTCTTCGCCAAAGGAGTAGCATCAATGCCCCTCAAAGGGATAGGCGTCCGCAGAGGTGTCATAGGAAACCCACAACGTTTAGCAAAATCCAAGTCCATCAGGTTCAGAGCTGCTCCTGAATCCACAAAAGCCTTAGCGGAAAATGTGGACAGGGAGCAGATCAGAGTAATTGCCAGAAGAAACTTAGGTTGAACACCACCCACAGCAAATGTGTGTGCAAAACGTTTCTCTCGTTTAGGGCAGACAGAAATCATATGAGAGGCATCTCCACAGAAAAAAAAACAGCTTATTACACCTTCTGAACTCCTGACGTTGCGCCCTAGACAAAACTATCACATTGCATAGGTTCAGACATTTGTTCAACAGGTGGCAACACCTCTCGTACAGTTTTGCGTTCACGCCAACACCGATCAACGTGAATGGCTAATGACATAGAATAGTCAAGACCAGAGGGAACAGGAATTCCCACCATAGTATCTTTTACAGTTTCTGACAAGCCCTTCCGAAAGAGAGCTGCCAAGGCACCATCATTCCAGGTAGTAAGGACCGCCCACTTTCGGAATTTGACAGTACAACTCTGCAGAATCCTGACCCTGGCTCAATGCCAACAGGGCCTTTTCAGCCTTATCAATAGCATTAGGTTCATCATACAACAACCCCAAGGCCTGAAAAAATGCATTCACATCAGTCAGAATAGGATCATCAGGTTTCAAAGAAAATGCCCAATACTGAGGATCGCCGCGCAGCAAAGAGATGACAATTTTAACCTGCTGCGCGGAGCTCCCTGATGAGTTAGGCTTCAAGGCAAAAAATAAATTTACAATTCTTAAAATTCAGAAATTTAGACCGATCCCCAAAAAACACATCAGGAGTAGGGATCTTTGGTTCTGCAGCATGTGAATGAGCAAGGTAGGCCGAAATTCCCCGCACTTCAGCAGCAAGCTGCTCCACACGATCAGACAATTGCTCAATCTCCATTGAGAAAAAATTCCTCCTACGGCCTCAGAGAAAGAGGAAAAAATACACACAAAAAAAAAAAAATTCTGGACACTTTTTTTTTTTTTTACAATTCTTTCCTGCTATTGAGTACCCTAGAATCTGCGGTATGGCTGGTGATTCTGTTATGAATGAGTCACCGGAGGAGGAGAAAACAAAAATACAAGCTAAGTCCAGAAAACCGGAGAGGTTGGTAGCTATCGGATTGCAGACCCCTGATTCTATTCACCACAACTAACAGTAGCCGTGGGGGGTTCCTAAGATGCCCTAGACCCCTCGTCACAGCAGGAGAACTACATAAGCCTAAAGAAGGAAAGGGGAAAGCTAAACTGCCCCAGAGCAGACCCCAAAGCAATAGACAGCCCCCAACATGTATTGTCGGTGAAAAACAGATGAAAACAAAAACACAGACAGAAAGACAGGCTGAGCAAAAGATGGGGCCCAACTAACTAGATAGGACAGAAAAGATGCTGGCTGCAATCCGCAAAAAACCCTACAAAAATGTCCCAACCGACTGATAGGGAAAAAGGCCCTGAAGTCGCTAGACTTCAAAATCACTATATCAGCACTCAGGTATATTCTGAAAACAGAGCAAAGAGATCAACTGATCAGAGACAAAAATGGAATTCAGCCAGTCCCAACCAGGACTGGCTGAATACAAACACTAAGGAAACCAGACAAAATCTCATGGAATAATAGAAAGGCAAAAACTTAGCTTTTAGTAGACAGGAACTAAGCTGGATGCAAGAGCTCAGAGCAGAAAGGATCACCAGCAAACCCTGCAGGGCGTTGGCTGCCTTATATCCACTCAGAAATTCCAGATGTCCAATCACACTCCGCCTGTTCAGATAACAGGTTCTTCCCATCCCAATCAATTTCACTACCTCTCTTCACCAGCAGAGGGAGTTCATCAGACATCAAAGGTGAAGGGGAAAATGAACTCAACAGTCAGGTACAGTGTTTGTGCGTGACTGTAGGGATGTGGATTTTCCAGAAACTGCTCCTCCACCCACCACGGGCAGTGCATTATTGACACCTGGAACATTGGCCCACATGTGCCATTATGCCTTGCGGATCTTAAAAAGGGACCCCCGCATTGCCAAAATGATGAAGGATGATGACTCCTGGCTGGCCAGCAGCCTCGATCCACGCTACGAAGGCAAATTACACAACATCATGCCACAGGAGAACCTAGAGATAATATTGGCTAACAAGCAAGCAGCTCTGGTAAATCATTTGTTTGAGGCTTTCCCAGCACACAGCAGCGGTGTTGGTTCTCCCACGAGCCGTAGTGGGCACAATGGAAGAGGTGTTCGTGGTGCACACAGCCGAAGTGGCGCTGGAACCAGGGGTTTAATGACCATGTTGTGGAATGATTTCTCAAGTACCGCTCACACGACTGCTAATACTGCATCGATTACAAGTGACAGGAGACAGCAGTTGTCACCTATGGTTACAAACTACTTCTCCCATATCGATGTTCTCCCTCACAGGTCATTCCCCTTTGACTATTGGGCCTCTAAACTGGACACCTGGCCTGAATTGGCACACTATACCTTACAGGAGTTCACTTGCCCTGCTGCTGGTGTGTTATCTCAAAGAGTCTTCAGTGCTGCTGGATCAATCCTGACAGAAAAAAGGACCCGTCTGTCTACCCAAAATGTTGATGATCTAACCTTCATTAAAATGAACCATGCATGGGTTTCAAAGGATTTTGTCCCACCTTCCCCTGATGACACATACTGTAGGTTGCCAGAAAACTGCCTCCCTTTTGTCCTCCTCTTCCTCGGACTTGCCCAAATCCGCCATTTGCAGCAGCTGAATGTCCAGCCTACACATCAACATGTCATTTTTTAAACCTCCCTAACTGGGCTGCCCACCCCCCAGGTGGATGGGCCCACTGATGGCCGACGGCACTGGCACAGGGCCCCTCATAGTACAATACAGTGTCTCTGATAGTGGGGGGGCCCACTCGCCGTCAGACACACCAGCGTACTATGAGGGGCCCTGTGCCAGTACCGTCGCCCACAAGTGTGCCCCCCTGCTTGGTCATGGCCACAGCACTTGCAAGTTGCAATACTTACCTCTCCCTGCTCCACCGCTGTCTAGTCTGGGCAGTGAAATACTTCACAGGGATGGCCACTAGAAATTTGGTGTATTGATCGATGATGGTTAAGATGTAGCTATGGCCTGTCCTGCTGGCTTCTACCTTCAGATGATCAATGGCTACCATTTGTAATGGACGTCAACTTACAAGCGGATGCAGTGGTGCTTTATGATAACCTTTCACAGTTGTGATAGTCACAGACGTGTGACATTCCTGTCACCATTTTTCAATGTCTCCTCTCATTCCAATAGCATCGCCTACTGCCTGTGGCTTCTGTCTTTTGCACTCCAAAATGACCAGACACATCATGATAGGCAGTGAGGACCATGTCAACATCTCTCCCTGTGATCACAATTTGATGGAGACGAGTAACGGTGATGTGATCCACGCTACTGCGGTAAAACAATCCTTTCTTCACAAAGAACCGTTTTCGCTGTCTCCACAGACACAGTAATTGAGGGTCTGCATCGCCTCTGCAACATCTACCGGGAGGTTTTCCCACGACGAGTAATTCCCAAATTTCTGCAAACACTCGACTTTCCGTCTGTACTTGTATCCATGTAGTTTCCAGTAGCGGAGAGTCTGGACTGGCTTACTGAGATTGAAATATATATGAAGATTTAAAAGTACCACAACACTGTATACCGGTGTACGCTTCGAATACCTTTCCCTTTTTCTACTTTTTAAATTCTGGTGTAATACATACTGAGGCTGTGAGTGTCTGTGTCTGACTCCGGAAGTATAGATGGAAATTTACAATCACCCCTAGACTGGATACACCTGGTATGTGCTGATACAGTAACTTTGTTCAAAATTTTTTATTACGGTATCATCCATAGTGAGTGAGCGTGTGTGGTTTACGCCTTCTATATATACTGTGAATCGGAGATACCAATTTTTACCCTATACTCGATACAGCTTGTATCTTGTTATACAGTACCTTTGTTCGACATTTAGTATTACGGTCAAATCCATACTGAGTAAGCGTCTGAGACTGACTATGGGACTATGTATACGGAGATTTCACTTGTACCCTATAATATATATATATACTTGCCATCTTGTTATCCAGTACCTTTTTTACAACATTTTTTATTATGGTCAAACCCAGACTGAGTGAGCGTCTGAGGGTAACTCCGGAAATATATGCCGAGATTTCAAATGTGGCCAACACTGTATACAGCTGTACGCTTCTGATACAATAACCTTTTTTGCCATCTAGATTCTGGTGTAATCCATAATGAGCCAGTGAACGTCTGTCTGTTACTCCGGAAATATATTTGGAGCTTTAAGATTACCCCAACACTGTATACAGCTGAACACTTGTGTTACATTACCCATTTACAGCTTTTCATATTCTTGTGTAATCCATACTGGGCCTGAGAGCGTTTGTGTCTGCCTCCTGAAATATATACGGAGATTCAGAATGTTTACACTATACTATATATACTTTGTATCTGGTGATACTGTACCCTTTTTCACCTTTTTATTTTATTGTGTAATCCATACTGAGCCTGTGAGCGTCTGTGTATGACTCATGAAATATATACGGAGATTTACTGTTATCCCTAGACTGTATAGAGCTGTACGCTTCTGATACAGTTCCATATATCTGCTGGTATTTTGGGTCCATTTTCCAAAACATAAGGAAGTATGGTGGAAGAAGATGCGGATGTGGGCGTGGGGGCCACCTGGTACTGATGGTGGTTGTGGTGCATCTGCTGGTAGTGCCACAAACACAATAGCAGCTAAGGCAGGAGGTGTTGAGCCTGCGTCATGGTGTAGCTCTGGAAGGCCTGTAAGGCTCCCTTTTCTGGGAGTAGGTAGACTGCTTTTAAAGCCGGAGCAACAGGAACTGTTTTTGGCTTACATTGCTGAAACAGCCTCCAGCTCTATCGCCTCCTCTTCTGAAGTTTAAAAAAATTCAAGCACCGAGTCGTCAGTGCAGACTTCTGGTCAGGAGCAACCCCTTTCCTTGTGTCCTTCACCCACACCAAAAGTGAAGGATGCGGCAGCACACACCAGATTACTCTATGGAGCTCTTTTCACATACCATGCCTGGTTTAATTAAAAATGGGGCCAATCATATACTGGAGCATTCCAAATGGGGGACATCAGACACTGGAGCAACATTTACGGGGCTCATTATACACTGGAGCATTAGAAATGGAGCCCATTATATATCGAGAATTATTAGAGCCCATCATACACTGGAGCATCATCCATGAGGCCCATCATATACTGGAGCATTATAAATGGGGCAGATCAGACACTGGAGCAGCATCAATGGGGCACATTATACTCTGGAGCATTAGAAATGGGGTCCATTATATATGGAGCATTATTAGGGCCCATCATACACTGGAGCATCATCCATGAGACCCATCATATACTGGAGCATTCCAAATGGGGGACATCAGACACTGGAGCATTTACGGGGCTCATTATACATTGGAGCATTAGAAATGGAGCCCATTATATATGGAGCATTATTTGGGCCCATCATACACTGGAGCATAGTCCATGGGGACCATCACATACTGTAGCATTATGTGGAGCTCATCATATACTGTATGGAACATTATATGTGACCAATTATTCTGTATGGAGAAATGTATGGGGCTCATTCTGTATGGCGCACAATGTGGTGGCCATAATACTGTATGGAATATACTGTCCTTTTTTTGTGCAATTGTACAATTTAAAATAGATCAGTCATGTCATGTAAGCAGTGAAGTATTTGTCATTGTACTGTACCTATATTTCTGTGCCGTATCGGAGCATCATGAGTTGTGGTATGTGTTAATGGGGCGCACTGACACTCTTTGGCCCAGGGCACACGAAAACCTGGAGCCAATCCTACCCCTCCACAACTTTAGCCAAATAACCCCCAGTTTTCAATGCGTAACTATTATGAAGTAAATTAAGGTTGACAAGCTTCAGTAATAAGAATTTATGTTTTTGCCATTGAAATGGGCACTGTAGGTGTGTTTACTGTCCTCCACTCCCTGCCAACTTTGCTTCCCCATTGACTTGCATTGGGTTTTGTGTTTCAGTCGGCCTCCGACTTTTCCCTATAGTCGGCCGATTTCGTTCGACCCGACTGTTGCGAAAGTCGGGTTTCATGAAACCCAACTTGACCCTAAAAAAGGCAAAGTGTCTCATCTCTAACTACAAGCCCAGCAGGAGATCCACAGTGATACGAGAAGAAAAATAAATTGTCACAGACTATATGTAAAGGGGGATTCCCGGGTCGATTGCCTTTATAGGGGTGGATTTGCATTAATAGGTCTGTTCCTTGCAGGGGAACACTGTGGAGCTTCCTGAGGAGGAGAACACCCCAGAGAAGAGGGTAGACCGGATCTTTGCGATGATGGACAAGGTGAGAGAAGATATGGGCAGACTTTTTGTCGACATTTCTACACTCCTTAATGGAGCTTGCAGAAATCCCCCCCTCCCCCCCCAAAAAAAAAACAAACAAAAACAAAGCAAAAAAAAAAACAAAATTCATAGTAATGAGAAATCTGCCGCATGTGAATATATTTCATCAGGAACCGATATTAACCCTTTGCTGCATTGTCTTTCCAGAACTCAGATGGTAAACTCACCCTGCAGGAGTTTCAGGAAGGATCAAAGGCAGACCCATCAATTGTACAAGCGCTATCGCTATATGACGGGCTGGTATAGGGACCGCCAACAACAACTGTGTGTAAGTTATTTATCATAGCTGGTGTCTGGGATTGGGAGAATCCAGATCATCCACTAATGGGAATATCTGCAGGATATGTATTTCTGGACTATCCGATGCCAGATTACAGAATGCAATACCAGCATTAATAACATGCGGGCACTGTGCAGACTGAGACCCTGCCACTACCTGGTTAGACTTGGACTATTATTCTATTTTGTGTAGGACTACAAGTTCCAGCAACTCCTTCCAGCACTTCATTGGTGCCCTGCTGCAGTGCAGGAGAAGGGTGTTTGCAATGAGGAACTTTGGGGTCACTTGCAATCCACTTCTGCTAATGGGGCGAGTAAAAGGTGTTTAGGGCTACTGTGCACCCTCTTGTCACAGCACCTTCTATTTCCCAGCTGCGCCAAGAAAATCTGCATCAACCATGTAGATTCTGCACCAGAAGTTCCCACGTTAGATGTCAGGCAATGAGGTCCTGCTCTTATAATGCAGATTTCTGGCCATGCTGCCGACTACAGCATGCCGTACAAAGCAGCCCAGGAGTTGTCAGGTCTCCGGTATCGATGATGTCCCCATTATCGATGATGTCCCCATCTTATCTGCTAACACTCACTGGAGCCTCCCTTGGGAATGAGCAGCCACAGGCATTCACAACTCCGTGTCACAGTGTGAGCTGTCCTACATAGCACAAGTGACAGTAACCAGAGGAAACCAGGGCTGTGGAGTTGGAGTCGTGGAGTCGGTATAAAATGGACCGACTCCTAAAATATATTATAAATTGGGTACAGTAGTTCAATGCAGAATGTGCTGAATATTTTCTCATAGGAATTTGGGAAAGTTATGAAATGTTCTATTCCTGATCTAAGGCTACATTCACACACAGCGTTTTTGCTGCGTTTGAGGATACGTTTTTCAGCTGCAAAAGCAGATCAGCTTTTTAAAAAACCACATCATCTGAAAGGTTTTTGAGCTCATAGATAATGTTTTCAATAGCAAAAGCAGATTAGAAAAATGCCACACAAACTGACATGCTCATTCAGCCCAAAAACGGATCCTCACAAAACAATGTGTCTGAATGTCACATCTTGAAACCCATTGACTTTGCTGGGATGCCCAGAGTCACTGCATTTTACTGCAAAAAACGGATCCGCAAAAACAATGTGTGTGAATCATGGCCGTAGCAAGCGAGGGGCAGGGGGGGCAGCTCCCCGCCCCCCCCCCCTAGAAGCAGGGGCACGCACCTATCAAAACTCACTTGTATGCTGCAGTGCTCCCGTCCTGCACCGGCTCCAGACTACAGGGGGCAATCTCCCCTCCTCTGTCCTGTCTTCTGCCGTCTTCACCAGAGATAGGAGGTGGAGGGGTGCCTGACCTGCACAGGATCCGATTCCTGGGCCCCGAGCTGGAGAAAGTGAGAAAGTTGTGCACACACACTGCAGCTGACAATAAGAGATAGTCTGCAAGAGGGACATGCTGGAAATCTGATTGGAAAAGTGAGGAAATTGGTTATTGCTGCCAGAACCCATAAAATTGATTCCATCTTGAAGAGATGTGCTGGGAAAGGGGCAATTGTTGATCAAGCCACTCGGTGGGGCAGCACTTATTTAACCCCTTCACCCCCAAGGGTGGTTTGCACGTTCATGACCTGGCCAATTTTTACAATTCTGACCACTGTCCCTTTATGAGGTCATAACTCTGAAACGCTTCCGAGGATCCCAGTGATTCTGACATTGTTTTCTCGTGACATATTGTACTTCATGTTAGTGGTAAAATTTCATTCAAATAACTTGCGTTTGTGAAAAAAACGGAAATTTGGCGAAAATTTTGAAAATTTCGCAATTTTCCAACTTTGAATTTTTATGCCCTTAAATCACAGAGATACAGCACACAAAAAAAACTTGATAAGTAACATTTCCCACATGTTTACTTTACATCAGCACAATTTTGGAACCAAAATTTTTTTTTGTTAGGAAGTTATAAGGGTTAAAAATTGACCAGCGATTTCTCATTTTTGCAACACCATTTTATTTTTAGAGACCACATCACATTTGAAGCCACTTTGAGGGGTCTATATGATAGAAAATACCCAAAAAGGGACACCATTCTAAAAACTGCACCCCTTAAGGTGCTCATAACCACATTCAAGACGTTTATTAACCCTTTAGGGTGCGTCACAGGAATTTTTTGAATATTTAAAAAAATATGAACATCTAACTTTTTTTCACAGAAAATACTTCAGGTTCAATTTTTTTTATTTTACCAAGGGTAACAGGAGAAATTGGACTGCAAAAGTTATTGTGCAATTTGTCCTGAGTTCGCTGATACCTGATATGTGGGGGGGGGGGGGGGGGAACCACTGTTTCGGCGCATGGCAGAGCTCAGAAGGGAAGGAGCGCCATTTGACTTTTTCAATGCAAAATTGGCTGGAATTCAGATCAGACGCCATGTCACGTTTGGAGAGCCCCTGATGTACCTAAACAGTGGAAACCCCCCACAAGTGACCCCATTTTGGAAACTAGACCCCCCCAAGGAACTTATCTAGATGTGTGGTGAGAACTTTGAACCCCCAAGGGCTTCACAGAAGTTTATAACATACAGCCGTACAATTATAAAATCATATTTTTTCCACAAAAATGATCTTTTCACCCTCAATTCTTATTTTTCCAAGGGTAACAGGACCCTAAAAGTTATTGTGCAATTTGTCCTGAGTACGCTGATACCCTACATGTGGGGGTAAACCACTATTTGGGCTCATGGCAGAGCTCAGAAAGGAAGCAGCGCCATTTGACGTTTTTGGCTGGAATTGAGATCTGACACCATGTCGTGTTTGGAAAGCCCCTGATGTACCAAAACAGTGGAAACCCCCCACAAATGACACCATTTTGGAAACTAGACCCCCCAAGGAACTTATCTAGATGTGTGGTGAGCACTTTGACCCCTCCAGTGCTTCACAGAAGTTTATAACGCCCGGGCGTGAAAATAAAAAATTTGTATTTTTTCCACAAACATGATCAATTAGTCCCCAATTTTTTTATTTTCCCAAGGGTAACAGGAGAAATTGAACCCCAAAAGTTGTTGTCCAATTTGTCCTGAGTACGCTGACACCCCATATGTGGGAGAAAACTACTGTATGGGCACACGTCAGGGCTCGGAAGGGAAGTAGTGACTTTTGGAATGCAGACTTTGATGGAATGGTCTGCGGGTGTCATGTGCGTTTGGAGAGCCCCTGATGTACCTAAACTATTGAAACTCCACAAGTGACCCCATTTTGGACACTAGACCCCCCCACGGAACTTATCTAGATGTGTGGTGAGCACTTTGAACCCCCGAGTGCTTCACAGAAGTTTATAACGCCCGGGCGCGAAAATAAAAAAAATCATTTTTTTTTCCCACAAAAATGATATTTTGCCCCCAATTTTTTATTTTCCTAATGGTAACAGGAGAAATTGGACCCCAAAAGTTGTTTTGCAATTTGTCCTGAGTAGGCTGATACCCTACATGTGGGGGTAAAACACTGTTTGGGCGCATGGCAGAGCTTGGAAGGGAAGGAGCACCATTTGACTTTTTCAACTCAGAATTGGCTGTAATTGAGATCAGACGCCATGTTGCATTTGGAGAGCACCTGATGTGCCCAAACAGTAGAAACCCCCAATTCTAACTCCAACCCTAACGCCAACACACCCCTAGCCCTAACGGGAAAATGGAAATAAATACATTTTCTTTTAAATTTTATTATTTTTCCCTTACTAAGGGGGTGATAACGGAGGGTTTGATTTACTATTTATGGCGGTTTTTATATTTGGCAGTTGTCACACGCTAAAAGACGTTTTTTTATTGTACAAAATTGTTTTTGTATCACCACATATTGAGAGCTATAATTTTTCCGTATTTTGACACACCGAGTCACGTGAGGCCTTATTTTGTGCGAGACGAGTTGACGTTTTTATTGGTACCATTTTCGGGCACGTGACATTTTTTGATCGCTTTTTATTCCGATTTTTGGGACCCAGAATGAACAAAAACCAGCATTTCATGAATTTCTTTTGGGGGGGTGCGTTTACTCCGTTCCACATGCGGTAAAATTGATAAAGCGGTTTTATTCTTCGGGTCAGTACGGCTACAGCGATACCTCATTTAGGTTTTTTTATGTTTTGTCGGTTTTATGCAATGAAAACTTTTATATAAGAAAATTATTTTTGCATCGCTTTATTCTGCGAGCTCTAACTTTATTTTTTCGCTGATGATGCTGTGTGGTGGCTCTTTTTTTGCGGGACAAGATGCCGTTTTCAGCGGTACCATGGATATTTATATGCGTCTTTTTGATTGCGCGTTATTGCACTTTGTTTGGCGGTATGATGAATCATTTTTTGCTTCGTTTTTAATTTTTATTTTTTAAGGGGTTAGCTAAAGGGGTTAACTAATGGGACAGTTTTATAGGGCAGGTCGTTAGGGACACGTAGATACCCAATGTGTACTTTTGTTTTTTTTTTTTAATTTCCAAAAAATGGATTTATTGGGGGGAATTTTTTTTTTTTTCGAATTTATTTGGCGATTTTTTTAAAATTATTTTAACACTTTTTTTTTTACTTTATTACATAGTCCCAGGTGGGACATCACTGTCCCGTGACAGATCACCGATCTGTCACATCACAGATCACTTTGACAGATCAGCGATCTGTCACAGGCACTGCTGCAGACTTCCTCATGCCTGCGCTTTGCAGGCATTGAGGAAGCCGGCTCCCTGCAGGCCCCCGAAGGCACCCGTCGCCATCTTGGATTCGGGGGCATGCAGGGAAGGAGCCCCCCGCAGCAGCGCTGCACATTGCGCTGCCGTGGGGGGCTCAGGGAAGCACAGAGGGAGCCCCCTCCCTGCTGATGCTTCCCTTTAACCCCCGGTACACCGCAATCATGTTTGATCGCGGTGTGCAAGGGGTTAATGTGTCGGGGCGGTCCGTGACCGCCCCTGACACATTGTGCCGGGTGTCAGCTGTGATAATAAGCCGACACCCGGCCGCGATCAGCGGCGCTCACCACGTGGGCGCCGCTTATCGCTGAGACGTACTATCCCGTCTATGGGCATAGGGGCCCAGGTCCCATGGACGGGATAGTACGTCTGATGTCAGCAAGGGGTTAATGATTGAGTGATTGCTTGAACTAAAACAGTTTCTTATAGATATGGCGAACCCTCAGGTAACCCTAAATAAAGGACAATGGACACAGGTGGCTGAATTGAAGGAATTGCTTAATCACCCATTTACCGTGACTAAAAAATTACAAGCTGAGGATTTAACTCCTGGCATTTTCATGAGGGAACGGAAGAACTTGCTATTTTGCCTGTCCCAAATAGGAGGTTTAATCGCAGATGGCATTTCTGCGTCAATGAAATGGAGAGAGAAACAGCTATTGGAAAATAAAATTTTTCTGGCAGCTGTTTATGTGGACCCAAGTCATCGTATACTGCTTGATGATCAACAGCTTACTAAAGGAAAAGAAGCTCTGACTGAGGTAGCAGTTAGGATGAGTGACCTACAGGAGAACTGCCAGGCGCAAGAGGACTTGGGTCCTGACAGTGCTACTGCTGCCATATCTTCATCCTCATCAGATGAGGAGTTTGACTTTGACAAGTATTTGGATGACATGGAGCAGGTTTGGCCTACCGACTCCACAGCCCTGGAGGAAACCACCTAACATTGAGAAAGGAGGACTCAGTATAAGCACTGTGTGCACTGCAGTGACCATAGTATCACCACAAGGGGGTACTGCAGAGCCATAACCATATTAAGTTATATTAGTACAGAAGCGTTGGAGGGGCTGACATCAGTCACATATGATGTAGTCTGGAGGATAAATCAGTACTGAAGCGTTATATGAGGGGCTTATATCAGTCACATATGATGTAATATCTGGAGGTTATATCAGTACTGGAGTTATAAGATGGGCAATATCAGGCACATATGGTGTAATGTCTGGGACGATATATCAGTATTGGAGCTTTATAAGAGGGGCTGATATCAGTCACATATGATGTAGTGTCTGGAGGATATACAGTGCGTTGCAAAAGTATTTGGCTCCCTGGAACTTTTCAACCTTTTCCCACATATCATGCATCAAACAAAGATACCAAATGTAAATTTTTGGTGAAGAATCAACAAGTGGGACACAATTGTGAATTTGAATGAAATTTATTGGTTATTTTAAATTTTTGTGGGAATTCAAAAACTGAAAAGTGGAGCTTGCAATATTATTCGGCCCCTTTACTTTCAGTGCAGCAAACTCACTCCAGAAGTTCATTGTGGATCTCTGAGGCTAAGTGCACACGTACCGGAACTCTCGCGGAAATTACCGCGAGAATTCCGGAATTCCATTCCGCGGGAAAAATCGCATTTTAAATTCCCGCGATTTTCCCGCGGAAAAATTAGCATTTTGCAAGCGTATTTAGCTTGCAAAATGCTAGCGTTTTCCAAGCGATCTGGAGCATCGCTTGGAGAACTGATTGACAGGTTGGTCACACTCGTCAAACATAGTGTTTGACAAGTGTGACCAACTTTTTTACTACTGATGCTGCCTATGCAGCATCAGTAGTAAAAGATATTTTTTTTACATTCTAATAAAAAATGGTGTTATTCTCACCCTCCGACGTCTCGCGCAGGCGTTCCCAGTAATCCTTTGCGAAAATGCCCGCGATGATGTCCGTTCTCACGGGATCGCGACATCGCGGTCATTCGCGATGACGTCGCGCGAATGACCGCGAGACTTCGCGATCCCGCGAGATCGGACGCCATCGCGGGCATTTTTGCAAAGGCATACTGGGAACGGGAGCGTGGAGAGAGGCGGGAAGGCTGCGGGGGACGCCGGAAGGTAAGAATAACAATATTTTTTATTTTATAATTCTATTTTTTACAGGGATATGGTGCCCAAAGCCCGGAGGACAGTCTCCTCTCCTCCGGACCGTGGGTACCATCCGCAATTGTTCTGCTTACTTTCCGCATGTTGTGCACAGCCACATGCGGGAAGGAAGCGGAACAATGCATTGCTATGGGTGCGGTATCGCCGCGATTCCGCAAAATAATGAGCATGCTGCGTTTTTTACCGCGAAGCGATTCCGCCGCAGTAAAAACCGCAGCATTAGCACAGCATTGCGGAATCCCATAGGAATGCATGGGATGCTTATTTTTCGCGTTTTCGCGGCAAAATCGCGCGGTTAAAACTGCCGCGGAAACGCGAAAAAAACGCCACGTGTGAACTCAGCCTGAATGATCCAATGTTGTCCTAAATGACTAATGATGATAAATATATTCCACCTGTGTGTAACCAAGTCTCCGTATAAATGCACCGGCTCTGTGATAGTCTCAGGGTTCTGTTTGAAGCACAGAGAGCATCATCAAGACTAAGGAACACAACAGGCAGGTCCTTGATACTGTTGTGGATGAAGTTTAAAGCCGAATTTGGATACAAAATGATTTCTAAAACTTTAAACATCCCAAGGAGCACTGTGCAAGCGATCATACTGAAATGGAAGGAGTATCATACCACTGCAAATCTACCAAGACTCGGCCGTCCCTCTAAACTTTCATCTAAATCAAGGAGAAGACTGATCAGAGATGCAGCCAAGAGGCCCATGATCACTCTGGTGAACTGCAGAGATCTACAGCTGAGATGGGACAGTCTGTCCATAGTACAATCAGTCGTACACTGCACAAATCTGGCCTTTATGGAAGAGTGGCAAGAAGAAAGCCATTTCTCAAAGATATCCATAAAAAGTGTCATTTAAAGTTTGCAACAAGCCACCTGGGAGACACACCAAACATGTGGAAGAAGGTGCTCTGGTCAGATGAAACCAAAATCGAACTTTTTGGCAACAATGCTAAACGATATGTTTGGTGTAAAGGCAACAGCTCATCACCCTGAACACACCATCCCCACTGTCAAACATGGTGGTGGCAGCATCATGGTTTGGGGCTGCTTTTCTTCAGCAGGGACAGGGAAGATGGTTAAAATTGATGGGAAGATAGATGGAGCCAAATACAGAACCATTCTTGAAGCAAACCTGTTGGAGTCTGCAAAAGACCCGAGACTGGGGCGGAGATTTGTCTTCCAACAAGACAATGATCCCAATCATAAAGCAAAATCTACAATGGAATGGTTCACAAATAAACGTATCCAGGTGTTAGAATGGCCAAGTCAAAGTCCAGACCTGAATCCAATTGAGAATCTGTGGAAAGAGCTGAAAACTACTGTTCACAAACGATCTCCATCAAACCTCACTGAGCTCGAGCTGTTTGCCAAGGAAGAGTGGGCAAGAATTTCAGTCTCTCAATGTACAAAACTGATTGAGACATACCCCAAGCGACTCTAATCGCAGCAAAAGGTGGCGCAACAAAGTATTAAGTTAAAGGGGCCGAATAATATTGCACGCCCCACTTTTCAGTTTTTGAATTTGCACAAAAATTTAAAATACATTTCGTTCAACTTCACAATTGTGTCCCACTTGTTGATTTTTCACGAAAAATTTACATTTGGTATCTTTATGTTCAAAGCAGGATATGTGGGAAAAGGTTGAAAAGTTCAAGGAAGCCGATTACTTTCACAAGGCA